>NC_136670.1:1765475-1891434 GCF_903797595.1 Erithacus rubecula
TTTTTGCCTGAAGTCCTTTCTGCTTCCTTGCTCTCCCTCCTGCCCAGTCTGCTGCCTCAGGAGCAGCCCTGTCCCTGAGGCTCTGTGCATCCATCTTCCAGGCCTCAGCCCTGCTGGAGGCAGTGATGCGAAGGCAGCTCTCCAGGAGACTCAAGAGAAGCAGCTGGAAACTGAGGTGTCTGAGCTGCGTGTGAGGCTCCAAAGCTCTGAGGAAAGAGCAGAGGCCATGGCCACACAGTGTAAGGCCATGGAGCTGGAGCTGAGGAAGACACAGGCTCAGAGAGACCAACTAAATGCTCAAAATCAGGAGCTGCAGAAACTGTTGGAGGAAAGTGAGCAAGGTACAGCTTCTCTCCCATCCTCACTGCCTATCCTATCCACACCAGTGGGGTATCTGATCCCATGCACAGAAAAAGGGGAGTGCCCACAGGACAGATGGCAAACACAACCAGCAGGACATTTATCCATTGTAATTTCTGTGAAAACCTTTTCTCTAGAAAGATGCCGTGGCTGGCAGTGCCATCTGGCTGTGCTGTGGCTGATCCTGTGCACAGCTGGTGCCTTTCAGGTGGTGTCTGTGCTAAGGAGCTGTAGCTGGATGCCTCAGCTCAATTCCCCCAAACTCTAGCCTCTGCAGAATCTCCAAGATATTGATCTCTCTGCTCAAGAGCAAATACATTTTCCTATCCTTTGAACCCTGCCCCATTCATTCCTGCTTTTTTTGTTGTGTAGCACTTTCCTTCATTTCTGTCTGCTTTGGAGCTCTTTGTGGGCTTAGGGCCCGTCAAACACATGCAGACAGAGGAGACAGGGCTGTTTTCTCTGAAGGATGTTCATCAGTTTGCCTTTACTTTACTTTTCTCCATCTCCTTCTCTGTTGCAGTGATGTGGAGGGAAGAGCAGCAGAAGACCTCTCTAGAAATTGCCCTGAAGGAAGAGGCTGAGACTCTTCGTCAGGAGGTGGCATCTCTGCGGAGGAAATTGGAGAGCCTGGAGAAGGAAAGGAAGGATTTGCTGGTGAGATTGGCAGATGCCACAAAGGGCCATTTTGTTCCTCTGTTTGGACCTTTTGTTAATAGTCCTAAGGAGCACCTTTTTCCAATTTACCTTTTCTAATTACATTCTTCTGAATAAGGAGGAAAAGATGTTGTAGTCATGTCAAAGTCCCTTAGTGCTGAGGCTGCTGATTTACATCCATGTTGGAGTTCTGTGTCCTAGAAGCTTTAGTTCTCAATGTCCACACTGTCTCTACTGGCATTGCATGGTTTGAGCAATTCCTCGTGGGCTAAGCCATGTTCAGATTAATAAGCATCTGGATGTGGAAAGAGGGGTGAGAAGAACAGGTTTGCTGTTGATAGAAAGGTGTTTGGC
Organism: Erithacus rubecula; assembly: GCF_903797595.1. Classification (NCBI taxonomy): domain Eukaryota; kingdom Metazoa; phylum Chordata; class Aves; order Passeriformes; family Muscicapidae; genus Erithacus; species Erithacus rubecula. The sequence continues at coordinate 1,766,847 of NC_136670.1, forward strand.
CTAGGCCATCTGAGAGCAGCCAGTGGGGAGAGAAGAGAGGAAAGCCAAGTGCTGATGCAGAGAAGGACGTGTGCCTGCGAGAGGAGAAGTGGTCCTGAGTGGCAGCAGAGAATGACAGCCTGATCTGGCCATTGCTGCTCCAAGAGAGGGCAGTGGGGCTCTCGGGATGGTGCCATGGAAACTCTACACAGGAGAGGTGGAAAACCACTGCTGTTGCCCCAACCCAGGGAATGGAATGCTGGGGGTGTTTGCTCTTCCCTTCCTCCCTGCTGGAGAGCACATTTTCCTGGCACTGCCTAAATCCTGCTTAGCGTGGACTGAAATGGTGGCTGCAGTTCTGGCAGCTCCTCCCCAAAGGAACACTGGAGTGGAGCTGCAAGAGGTTGGGGAAGTGCAGGAAGGGAGCTGGGATGGGCTGAGTGAGCTGGGAAAGATGCAGCATCAAGGGGGTCCCAGCAAAGGTCTGCAGCATGCTGAGAGGCAGAGAGAGAGGCATAGCCTGTGCCTGCCCCTGGGACAGGAGTCCAGATCTGGAATGAGAAGCAAATTGAGAGAGGGAATGAGTGACCCTTTTTCTCCCTGTTTCTCCTGCAGCATGAAAGGGAATTAATTGTACCAGCAGCAGATGAGAGAGCTGGAAATGAATAATGAGATGCATGCAGCTGAGATGCAAATTTGGAATGAAATAATCCTGCAATTGGAATTAGAGAGTGAAGGGTTGCAGAAAGAGTTGGAGCGTCAGGTTTATGGGGTTCCTGCCACCTTGAAACAGAGAGGAAGAGGAGAAGACGAAGGGAGAGGGAATGCTCAAGTCCCGACTGCTGCACTAATCAAGAGTGAAAAGGCCAAAGGGAGTTTAAGGAAAGATTTAGCAGTCCTACAGAGAAGGACTCCTGACACTTGCATGGGCTGGTGTCATCTCCAGGTGGGCTTTGGCATTGCCCTTGAGTCCACTGCAACATCCCTGAAATATTCCAATGAAGTGTCTGACAAACAATTGGGACTCTCTCTCCTTGTCAGTCCAGGCCTGTTTTGGCAAAGCAGCCCGGGCTGCAGCAGGCAGCCTTGTCTGTGTGCCTGGCTCTAACCAGAGAGCATTGACTGCTAGATTGTTTCCTGGCATGTCTGGAATGAGTGATGAAGCTCTGGAGCTTGCTGTTCAAATCAGCTGCAGGCCAAAAGCTGGGCATGGGAGCTGCTTCTCCTGTGGCCACGCAAGGGGAGGCAACATGTGGGGATTAGATTTGGTGTGGGAAGGAATGCAGCAGGTGAGCAGAGTGATGGACTAAACCCAGCAGAGTTTTGGACACATGCCTGAACAGCAGCTGCTCTGCTGGTGCTTAGAGTGCTTTGTGTAGGCAGTTGTGGAAGATGCAGTGTTTTTGGATGACAACATGTAGTCAGGAGTAGGGATGTTTGTTGGGAAGGTGCTGTCTGGTCCCAGGCAAGGCAGCAGGGCCTGACACAGCACTTCCAAGGGAACCGTGCCAGAGGCTCATGGAGCCCAGGCTGTCAGAGCTGCACGGGGCAGATGCTGTGAAACGTTGAGCCCAGAGCACAGGTGCTCCTTGTCCTCTGGCTGCCTGCGAGGTGGCACTGGCTGGCTCTGCACAGGGCTCCCGAGGAAGGGCTCGAGCTCTACCTTGTCCTGCTTCCAGGTTTCCCAGGAGCAAGAGTCATCGAGCAGGACTCTGCAGCTGCTGCTCCAGGAATCCTCTGGCCAAGGGCACCCCTTGGCCCAGGTGTGCAGAGAGAAGGAGCTGCTGGGCCAGGAGAAGGCTGCCCTTGAGGGCCGACTGGCAGCCATGGAGCAGCAGCAACACGACCTTTCCAAGCAGCTGGCAGAGACCAGGTAAAGGCAGGGAGCAGACCCTTTCAGATGTTTTTGCACTCCATGGACAGAAAATGTATAAGAGTCTCAAGAAAATAAAATGTGCCCCAATGTGAAGGTCATTTTTCTGACACCTAAAGCCAAGAAAGCTTTGCCATTGGAATGGCACAAATATGTCTTCTCTGGACAAGTTTCCATGCCACCCCTTTTCCGTACTCAGCAGTGGGGATCTTGAGCCACGTCAGCCTGGAATAACCAGCTGTGGGTGGTAGGAGCAAGCAACTCATGTCTCACTGTATTTGCAACTTGTAGCTCAGCAAAGGAGAGCCTGGAATCCAGTCTGCTTGCTGCTCAGCAGCAGATATCTCAGCTGCAGGAGACCAGGAAGCATCTGGAGGCTCAAATGGTCACGGTCATGCAGGCCAAAGAAGGTGAGAACCTCGTGTGCTTTGTTTGTGGTGCCACCCCTGCCTAGAGAAGCTAAGCACCCTGCCAAGCCACCTCAGTCCACGGGGCTTCTGAGGAGTGGTGGGGCTGGAGGCACTGAAAGGGCCTGAGGTCAGTCAAGTCACTAAAGACTCTGACTCTTGCTGTTGGTCATGTTTGCAGGAGAAGTGAAGTGCCTGCAACGTGAGCTGGAAGCAGAGAGAGCTCTCAGGAGGCAGGAACGGGAAGACACAGCTCAGCAGCTCTTGCAGGCAGAGCAGCAGTGTCATGAAAGCCTCAGGCTTCAGAGAACTGCTCAGCAACTGGAACGAGACAAGCTCCTGCAAGACCTGGTAGGGGACAGCAGGCTTCTGAATTGTCCAAGCTGGCCCTGTGGGTTGGTTTAGCACAAGCAGAGCCTGAGGGTGTGCAAGGGCAGCAATCCTCTGCCAGAGGCCTCCTGCTGCTGGGCGGGGCAGCAGAGCCAGTGGCTCGGGCTTGGAGGCGTGTGAAGGCCCCCAGGATGGTGCAGGGCAGGAAATGCAGCCACGGCTTCAGTGAGGGCGTGAGACGAGTTCCAGAGCAGGTTGGGCAGTGCCCACCCAAAGTGTGGCAGCCCAGGGCAGGATCGTCCCGGAGTCCCACCTGCCACGGAGCAGATGGCAACGTGGGGCAGATGGCAATGTGGGGCAGATGCCAACATTGGGCAGATGCCCACAGTGCTGCCTGCTGCAGGCGTGGGAACTCGGTTCCTTCCTTGCTGTGCTTCCATGGTGGACACAGAGATCAGCTTTGGGCTCGAAGCAAATGGAACAGGCCCCATTGTCTGGTGCTTCAGTCCTTGTGACTGGGGCATCAGAGAGGGGAAGGTGACACTGCCTGTTCTGTGTGGTCAGAACAAAATTTGTGGGAAGGTCTTTTCCAACAGAAATGATTCCATGAGTCTGTGATTCTTGCACCCTCAGGGCCTCATTCTAAATTCCATGACAGGACACGGTGTCTTGAGTGCAGAAAGCCTTTGCTGTTGCCTTTTCAGGCTGGGAGTTGTGAGTGGGATGAAGCTTCTTTATTTTCAACAATGAGCTAGTATTCATGCTGGATTTCATGTAGCAAATTTTTCTCCTGTTCTCCTCAGGCAAGTGAGCATGAAAGGCACCATGCAAAGATGCTGGAACAATGGGAAAAAGAGAAGACAGAGAGAGAGCAGGAGCACCAGGAGGTGCTGTTTGAGATGAGGCAGAAAGTTGCCACCCTGCAGGCCCAACAAGAACAAGAAAAATCTAGATTTGAAAAAGTCATGCGAGAGGTAATGATTGTGAAAGGAGAACTGGTGTGATTTTGTGCAAGGCTGGAGCTGTGGGAGATGGCAGGATATGGGGCTGTGTGGAGCATGTCGTCCTTGTCTTCTACATTGAATTTGGGGTGCTGAAAGGTGAACGGGGCAATCTCTGGGCCCAGGAATGAGCCCTCTCATAGGAAGCCAGGCTTCCAGCTGAGATGTGAGTGCTGCTCTTGTGCTCTGTTTTTGTAAGACGTACCTCAGAGTATCTCCACTGTTCTTTTCCTGCTGCCCTTTTGGTGTGTACTGTCAGGTGTTCATAGCCAAAGTGAGTCTATAGGACTTCTCTTTTTTTGGGCATGGGGAGGGCAGAGCTGGAATGCTGACACCATAGAGAAAAATCTTTTTAAAACTTTGTCTGGAGTATTTGTGTGCAGTAACCCAGAGATGTCTTCTGGGCTGTGTTCTGAGTCACGTCCCGGGGAGCTGTGGCTCCCCCGGGGCAGAGTGGCCCAGGGGAGCAGCAGCCGAGTGCTCTGAGAGCGTGTGAGCCCATCAGTCTCTGCCTCTTGCCACACAGATGTTGCAGGGCAAGTGTGAAGCTCTCTCCTCTTTCCTTCTCTGCAGGTGCTGCTGGAAGTGGAGAATGAGAGGAGTGCTTTATCAGAGGCACTGCTCCAAATTCGTGGAGAGCTGAGCGAAGCCTGCCAGCAGATCCAGCAGCTCAGGCAGGAGGTGAAAGAGCAGCAAGAGAAGAGGCAGGTAAGTGTGAGTAGGCAGGGAGCAGAGTGCAGGGCAGTGACAAGGGCACAAGAGGCAGCTCCTGGGACTGGGGAGGCAAGGGCTGCTTCAGGCCCTGGGAGCACAGAGCCTGGCAAGCTCTGGAGATCAGCCCCAGGAAGGAGGGCCTGCAGAGGAGGCAGAGCTGGCTAGAGAAGCCAAAAGAAGTAGCTGAAGGAATGGGATTTGGAGACAGCAAGTGGCAAAAGCTGAGCGTGAGGACAGGCCCCAGGAAATTGTTCTGCATTTTGTTGCCAGACCATCAAGGCAGAGCTGCAAGCTGAGCTGCAGGAAGTTCGCAGTGAGTTCCAGGCAGCACAAAGGAGGCACAAGGAGGAGCTACAAGGCATCAAGGAGGAAATGAATCTCCTCCTTGAGCAGAGGGAGGCTCTACAAAAGCAGGTGAGTGAAAGAGCAGTGGCAGCACAGTCATCCAGGGAGGGATCTGTGGCCTTCTTCCATTTCCATGGCAGAGCAGCAGCTGATGGGGTGATCCCTGGGGCTGCCTGGTCCTGTGCTCTCCATGGCAGCTGCTCTGAAGGACACTCAGTGCTCTGCTGAATCTCCCTGCTGCCCTGGACAGCTGGGCTAGTGCTCTGGGCTGTTGGCCAGCAACCATCAGCATGGATTCCTGCTGGCCTCCTCTTGCTGGCCTTGGTTTGGGAGCTGCATTTTCAGCTGCCCTTTTTGGGCCACACTGAAACTGAAACAAGTTGTCCATATCCATTGTGAATCTGGTGCTGTCAGCACAGGGAGAAATGGAAAGTTGTCCTTTACCTTTCCTCATGGCCTCTGCTGTGGCTGACAGTGACAAGCTGTGGCTGTAGCCTCTGACTGCTCTGTTCTGTTTGACTGGAGGTGGGAGAGTTGACATCTCAGCTGGCAGCCTCCCGAGAGTTGCAGGAAGTGATCGTCCAGAGAACACAGAAGGATGTGAGTGAGGCCCAGGAACAATCAAGGCAGAAGCTGTTGGAGGTCCAACACGTCCAGAAGATGCTGGAGGAGGCAGAAAATAAGAACAAGGAGCTGCAAATATACCTGCAGAACGTAGGGAGTGTATGGAGTCAATGGGAAGAAGTGGCACGGCAAAATTCCCATTTGCAGGCTGCTGTGAACATCCTAGCAGGGGAAAAAGCCAGGTAAAGGAAAGCCTGTGGAATTCTGCATTGTGGTGAATGGATTCCCTCTTGTCTATCTTTGCACATGCCAGGGGTTCTGGCAGCATTTCCTACGTGGCAGAATCTGAACTCTCCGAGCAGACACATCAGAAAATCTCAGTGTTGAATACCATTTTCTTTTCCTTGATGCCTTTACTTAAAGTTTTTTTGAGGACAAAAGCTTTTGGTGTAGCTTTTCCCTTGGGGGCTCTCATGTTGTTAGGTTAGGTGCTGTCCTGGTTTGAAGGACAGGTGTCTGCCAATAAAGGCAGAACCATCTCTTTGAAATGGAGAATGTAAACCCCCTCCCTCCAAATTATTATAATTTTGAAATTAAGGGACTCTCAGGTAAAGATAAGGGGAAGTAGGAATTACAGGTTTTTACTAGTAAAATTAAAATAGAAATATATTATTACAAAGAACAATCCCAAAAACACTGCCAGAGTCAGAATCCAAGCTGACACCTGTCATTCAGTCAGGGTGTTGGTAGCAATCCTATTAAATGGTGGCTGCATCCTCCTGCAGTGGTAGATGTGGTTCAGTTGGAGCTGTGCTCCTGTAGAAGGTGCAGTTTTCCTTTGAAGGTGTATCCTTTCTATGATGTGGAAAGGTCCTGCTTTCCTCTGGAATCCAGTGGAAAGAAGGTTGTCTTGGTGTCCAAAATCTCAGTTTTTATCTGGGTAGGAAAGTCTTGGATCCTCCCCTGGCTGGAGCATCTCCCAGTGGGATGATGTAATTTTAACAGTCATGCAGTGCGTCTTAATGACCAAGCAGTAGATGATATTTTCCTGGAGGGAGGATGGGTTGTGGTGAAGATAAAGATGATTGCCCCACCTGTTCTTAAAGATGGCACATTAGCAGATAGTATGTGCCACGGGGATAAGGTCACTGCCCGACCCGGCTTCAGCAGCTGGTGATAGAATACACATTTCTGGAGACATCCTGTACTGCAACCCAAGAGAGGTGGGTGTGTTAACACTGCCCAAGCTGCAGTGTAAGGAGGTGGATGCATCCATCAGCTCCACCTTGGATCCTGTAACTTGAAGCCTCTGGGATCTGGATGAGCCTGGCATCTGATTCCTTTGCTGGGCAGAGCCATCTGAAGGCCCTGATTGCTGATCTAGGCCAGATTGTCCTCAGAGACAACCAAAACCAAGAATGTCTCCGTTGTATCATTCATCATAAAATGCCCCCCAGTGCCTGGAGGGAGTCAAGCAAGGTCCCTGCCACCCACTGACTGTGCAAAAAATGCAAGAAACAAGACCAAGGTTAGGGGAGCTCCCCCAGCTGATCAAGTCCTGCCAATTTCCAGTACCACAAGATTCTTCTCCCAAGAAGAAGACAAAAGGAGGCAGGGCACTCTTGATTGCCTGGAGGTTTCTGCATCTTCCAGCAGCTTCTACTCTAAGCCTCTGGAGCCACTTCTGTCTTCAGCTTTTGTTTCTCCAGCTGAAAGTAGGATGGGTGCTGGTAAATCCTAGGGAACTTCCCAGAGATCCCCTGGCTGTAGTCTGCTGCTCCTGCTACCTGGACATACAAAATGGGAGAAGGAAATGTCTCTTCCATATTGATCAAACCTCCCCCCCTTGGAGCCTGGTGGTGTCACAAGAAAATTGTTAATGTCTCCTAATGTCTTCATTGCAAGACTTCCTTAGCTTTCTATTCACATTTCCATCTGAAAAAGAAGGCAGACCTTATAGGCAGGAACTCCTCATTCTTTCAAATTCTTTCAAAAGCAGATTGGGGACATGATGGGATGTGACTGCATGGGGAAGAAACAGCCAAGTTGTTTAGACAAAGCTCATCAGACAGAGCAGTTTTTCCCTGAGATGGTGCAAGTCCTAAGAGTTTCTAAAATGTCATACCATGTAGTAATGAGTTGCATGCTTTCATTCTAGGCTGATACACTCTCTGGAGGAAAAGAACCTGTGCCTCAGAACCCTGGAGGAAAAGAACCTGGCTCTGAACAATCAGGTGTTTCAGTATCATTCTGCTCTTCAGCAGTCTGAGCAGCTCTTTTCAAAACGCACAAAGCAACTGCAGGAGCTCAACACTCAGGTAAGCTGTGCACTGGCATCCTCTTCTCCATGGACACACAACACCACCTTTGGCTTGGAGGCCCCAACCTCTTTCCCCTCCCAGCAGCATCCACTGCTGCCGTGCTCTGCCCACGGCTGCTGCTGCACCCTGAGGCCAAGGCTGGATCTGGTCTGTGCTGCTGATGTTTTCCCCCATTCTCTCCCGGGTCCCAGCAGGAAATCTGGGAGGAGAAGCAGCAGCAGACTCCTTTGGAGCTTCTCTGTCCCTGTGTTAACAGAGTTGTGCCAGATGGAGCTGGTGCCTGTGCTGTGCACTGAGCAATGTGGGGACACAGCCGTGGCTGTGGCAGGCTGGGCAGGGCACTTCCAGCACAGCCAGTTCAGGCAGTGTTCAGAGCTGCAGCCTCAAGGGTGTCCATTGCCTTCCTTTCCATGTTTTCTCCACATTTGTCTCCATTGCAATCCTTGGTTCTGCACCTTCAGTTTCCTGCATGTTTTTTGCCTGAAGTCGTTTCTTCTTCCTTGCTCTCCCTCCTGCCCAGTCTGCTGCCTCAGGTGCAGCCCTGTCCCTGAGGCTCTGTGCATCCATCTTCCAGATCCAGGCCCTGAAGGACACAGTGCTGGAGATGGAGGCTGACAAGGCCACTCGAGAGAAGCAGCTGCTGCAGGAGCTGGAAAAGTCCCAAGCAGAAGAACGGTGCTTGAAGGCCTCTGTGCATGTGCTGGAGATTGAGATGTCTGAGCTGCGTGTGAGCCTCCAGAAATGTGATGACAAAGCTCTTGCCTGGGCCATACAGTGTAACACCTCAGAGCTGGAGCTGAGGAAGGCACAGGCTCAGGCAGAAAAACTCAGATCTCGCAACCAGGAGCTGCAGATCGAGTTGGAGGAAAGTGAGCAAGGTACAGCTCCTCCTGTCCAAGCTGATGAACTATCCTGTCTCACCAGTGAGGATCTCTGGTCCCATGCACAGGAAAATGTGCCAGAGATGGCAGAGGGGAAAAAATAAGCAGCAGGACATTTATCCATTGTAGTGGATAAAAGTGTAAAAGTGTAGCATTTTCTCTAGAAAAATGCAGTGAATGGCAGTGTCATCTGGCTGTGCTGTGGCTGATCCTGTGCACAGCTGGTGCCTTTCAGGTGGTGTCTGTGCTAAGGAGCTGTAGCTGGATGCCTCAGCTGAATTCCCCCAAACTCCAGCCTCTGCAGAGCCTCCAGGCTATTGATCCCTCTGGAGCAGGGCTGCATAGGTATCCCTGCTCCTTGGTCTCTCTTGGATTGCTCACTCTGCACAAGCCCAAGAGCAAACACATTTTCCTAATCCTCTGAACCTTGCCCCTTTCATTCCTGTTTCTTATATATGTGGAAATTTCCTTTATTTCTAGCAGGTTTGGAGCCCATGTGGGCTTAGGGCCTGTCTAACACATGCAGGCAGAGAAGACAGGGCTGTTCTCTCTGCAGGATGTTCATCAGTTTGCCTTTGCTTGCCTTTTGTCCATCTTCTTCCCCTTCCCTGCTGCAGATTGGTTGGATGGAGAACGCAAGTTCAGTTCTCGAGAAAGTTTCCTGGAGAAAGAGGCCACTAAAAGGAAGGAAGAGGCTGAGACTCTTCGTCAGGAGGTGGCATCTCTGCGGAGGAAATTGGAGAGCCTGGAGAAGGAAAGGAAGGATTTGCTGGTGAGGTTGGCAGATGCCACAAAGGACCATTTTGTACTTCTGTTTGGACTTTGTGTTAATAGTTCTAAGGAGCACCTTTTTCCGGTTTACCTTTTCTAATTACATTCTTCTGAATAAGGAAGAAAAGATGTTGTAGTCATGTCAAAGCCACTTAGTGCTGAGGCTGCTGATTTCCCTCCATGTTGGAGTTCTGTGTCCTAGAAGCTTTAGTTCTCAATGTCCACACTGTCTCTACTGGCATTGCATGGTTTGAGCAATTCCTCGTGGGCTAAGCCATGTTCAGATTAATAAGCATCTGGATGTGGAAGGAGGGGTGAGAAGAACAGGTTTGCTGTTGATAGAAAGGTGTTTGGCCTTGGCCATCTGAAAGCAGCCAGTGGGGAGAGAAGAGAGGAAAGCCAAGTGCTGATGCAGAGAAGGACGTGTGCCTGCGAGAGGAGAAGTGGTCCTGAGTGGCAGCAGAGAATGACAGCCTGATCTGGCCATTGCTGCTCCAAGAGAGGGCAGTGGGGCTCTCGGGATGGTGCCATGGAAACTCTACACAGGAGAGGTGGAAAACCACTGCTGTTGCCCCAACTCAGGGAATGGAATGCTGGGGGTGTTTGCTCTTCCCTTCCTCCCTGCTGGAGAGCACATTTTCCTGGCACTGCCTAAATCCTGCTTAACGTGGGCTGAAATGGTGGCTGCAGTTCTGGCAGCTCCTCCCCAAAGGAACACTGGAGTGGAGCTGCAAGAGGTTGGGGAAGTGCAGGAAGGGAGCTGGGATGGGCTGAGTGAGCTGGGAAAGATGCAGCATCAAGGGGGGCCCAGCAAAGGTCTGCAGCATGCTGAGAGGCAGAGAGAGAGGAGCAGCCTGTGCCTGCCCCTGGGACAGGAGTCCAGATCTGGTATGAGAAACAAACTGAGAGAGGGATTGAGTGACCCTTTTCCTCCCTGTTTCTCCTGCAGCATGAACGGGAATTGTACCAGCAGCAGATGAGAGAGCTGGAAATGAAGAATGAGATGCATGCAGCTGAGATGCAAAGTCAGCAGGGAAGAATGTTGCCTGAGGAGCAACTGGACATTGAAATGGAAAGCAAGCAGAATGTGTTGGACCTTGAGGCTTCTGCTTTGAAGGAAGGGAGAGGGAGCACTCTGACTGCTCAGCTGTCCAAGGATAAGATTGCCAGGGGGGCTGTTAAGAAAGAATTTGCCTTCCTGAAGGAAAAGACATGTCTCCAGGTAGGCACTGGCATTGATCTTCAGTCCACTGCAATGTCCCTGAAATATTTCAATGATGTTCTCCATAAACATTTGGGACTCTCTATCCCTGTCAGTCCAGGCCTGCTTGGGCAATACATCCCAGGCTGCAGCAGGCAGCCTTGTCTGTGTGCCTGGCTCCAGCCAGACAGCATTGACTGCCAGATTGTTTCCTGGCACATCTGGAATGACTGAACAGCTCTGGAGCTTGCTGTTCAAATCAGTCCAGGCCAAAATGTGGGCTTGGGAAGCTGTTTCTCCTGTGGCCACACAAGGGGAGGCAACACAAGGGGATTTAGATTTGGTGTGGGAAGGAATGCAGCAGGTGAACAGAGTGATGGATTAAACCCAGCAGAGTTTTGTACTGAGGAGGCTGAACACCAGCTGAGAAGGCTGGTGCTTTGAGGATGCTTCCTGTGATGGAGATTTCTGAGGTACAGCTTGTGTGGAGCTTGAAATAAGGGAATCATCTCTGTGTATACCTAGCAGGCTGTTGGAGCACAAGAGGAGCAGCTGTTATTTAAGTCAGAGATCAGCCTGGAATCTGAGCAAGCAGTTGCATCACAAGAAAAGGAGAAGACAGAGTGGCCTGAAGGGAGCACAGAGCCCAGGAGAACTGGCGAGCAGGTAAAATGGTCTTTCACTGCCTCTGCAAAGCCTCAGGCTGCTCTGGAATACAAGCCTGTGATGTCAGGAAAGAGGAGTTGGAGGAGTTTTAAGCCCTCAGCAGTGCTTGAAGGCTCCTTCTGCCCCTGGGCTTGGTTGCCCACATTGTTCTCTGCTCCCCTGTGGAATGGTCTGAGGTTGTGAGAGGGAGAGTTTGCTCCCTGCCCCTGGGCTGGCTCTGCAGGGGTTTGCTGTTCAAATCAGCTCCAGGCCAAAAGCAGGGCATTGGGAGCTGCTTCTTCTGTGACGTGGCAAGGGTAGGCAACACGTGGGGCTTTGGATTGTGCGTGCAAAGGAACGGAGCAGATGAGCAGAGTGATGAACTAAACTGAGCAGAGTATTCTATCAAGAGCTGAACAGCAGCTGCAGTGCTGGTGCTTCGAGGATGCTTCTCAATACTGAGATTTCTGAAGGACAGCTTTTGTGGTGTTGGAAATAAGGGAATCTTCTCCTCTGTGAATACCCAGCAGGCTGCTGGAGCAGAAGGGGAGCAGCTGTCAGAGCACTCCAGGAAGGCCATGCAATGTGTGCGGTGCACGGCTGCAACATCAGCAGAAGACAAGGCAGAGAAGCGTGAATCAACCACTGAGCCCAGGAGGACTTCTGAGGTAAAATGGGCTTTCAGTGCCTGTGCAGAGCCTCAGCTCCTCTGGAACAGGGCATGTTAGCCCAGGCAGCGCTTTGGAGTCCTCTGCTTGTTTCCTTGCCTCTCCCTGTCCCTGCTGTGGGCACAGCCTTTTGTTTGTTCTCTCTGTTGTGGCAGCCCATGGCTTTCACAAAGGCACCTTCACTCCACTGCCTCCCTCCCTGGCCCTGTGTCCCTGGACACACACTGGCCTCTCTTGCAGAGCTGGCAGCGAGAGCTTTTTGTCCCCAGTGTTGTCTGGTGCAGTCGAGGGTGTCTGAGCAGAGATCTCCTTGCCTTGATGCCCAGAGGTCCTTTTGCTCCATGTTTGCTAACAGGTTTCTGTGACTCTGTCTCCATTCCAATGTGCAGGTGGCACCTGAAGGGAGAAGAATCAGAACTTTTAGGAGAGTGTTCCCCCCAGACTACTTTACATTGCCTGTCTGCAAGTCTGTCCAGGAAATAACTTTGACTTCTGAAGGAGAAAAGTCCTCCAGTAGCTCAGGGGAAGAGCAGCCCTCCTGCTGATGCACAGCCTGTGGAGAAAGGGGTCAGTGCTTTGGAAATGAGAGGCTCCCCCAGGACCACACAGAGCCAGCTGCCCAGGATGTGCCCACGTGGCTTTTGAGTCTCTCCAGCCATGGAGACTTCACCACCTCACTGGGCACCTGCCCCAGTGCTCGGCCACCCTCCCAGTGCAGAAGTGTCTCCTGAGCTCGGAGGGCCCCTCCTGTGTGTCACTTTGTGCCCGTGGCCCCTGGGGCTGTCCCTGGCCCTGTCCCCTCTGCAGTGTCGCCCTGGGTACGCTGCAGTCTTGAATATGGGCACAAAGGAGGATCTACAGAAGAACCTCAGGCTGATCAGCTCCTCTGGAATCCCTGGGAAGGTGATAGAGCAAATCTTTCTGGACACCTTTTCAAGGAACTGAGATGGAAGGGCATTGGAACAGGCAGCAGAGATTTACCACAGGGAAATGGTGCCTGTCCAACCTGATTGACTCTGTGAATAATGGGAGACCAGGGATGGTGCTGCCTGACATTGCAAAGCATTCAACAGCCACGCAGTCTCCTCAGAGCCCGACTGGTGAGATATGGACCGAGGGAATGGCGAAGGGGGTGGAAAACTGCCCAGACCAGGGGGCTCAGTGCTGCTGGATCAGGTGCATGAAGTGCTCAGGCTATGGTGACACCACTCACAGATCATCCCTGGAGCCACTATTTCTGCTGATTAATGACTAATATTGATATGCAGAGGATGTCTCTTCTAGGCAAATGTGTGCCATGAAACTTTGCAATGGGATGTTCATTCCACGGGGGACACATATTTTCATCACAAGATATTTCCTAGCTCCTACATGAATATTTTCCTAGAACTACTTTACCCACCTCTGCCCCTTCCTGCAAGTGCTTTTATGGTCTTAGAGGGTCATCTAAAGGGGTCTCTGGTGGTCATATTCATTGAGAATCCCCAAAATTGTTCGGCCCTTGCGTTGGACTTCTCTTAGGGCATGCACTGCTGTTTCTTGTTACATAACTTTGCCACAAAACCAACCTTGGTTCCTTCTTATTTGTTTCTCCACTGCTTCCAGCTCTGGTTAACATCCTGTGTGTCTACTTTTACATTGTTTTCCCTAATTTGCTGGTTAATCTTTAAGCTCCATTTTGCAACTGAAAATTTATCCTTTCCATGTTGTCTGTCACAATGAGTGGCAGTAATGCATCTTCCTGGCTGGAGCCAGCCCCATTTCCATGCAGTCTTGGCCCAATCAGATGACCCAGTGTCCTCAGGAGCTGCCCTTTGACCTTGTCAGGGAGCACCCGATGGACATGATGCCACGGCAGCTTGGCAACCTCTGGATTCATCATCCCTGTAGCGATGTCTCACCTCAGCATAGAATCCCAGACTGCTTTGGGCTGGAGGGACCTCAAAGCTGTGATAATTGATAAAAGATTGGTGTTAATCATAAAAGTATTGGGGTTTGTATAAAATAGAATACTAAGGTCTGAAGTGAAGCATGAACCCTAGATAGAGGAAAATATAGGATTAAATCCTTCTGTTTTAAATCTCCCTGTTATGAACATTATGTTTTCTAAATAAGTTGTATCTAGTACCATTTACAAAGTTAGACTTTCCATGAGTCCGATAGATTTTGCAAAATCAGACTTCCTGCCTTTGTTCAATCAATGCTGCTTATCTATAAAGACCACACTTCCCGATTTTCGCCGGTTTTATCTGCCAAGGCCAGATGAGACTTGACTATCACCCAGAGACTTTACAGATGTTTATTTCAACCACCACTGCTTACCTGGCCACATTATGACAGCAAAAAACCAAGAGTTATTGATGACAACGAGAGAGCATACTATAAAAAGAGGCTGCAAACCAAGGAGTGTGGAGTGGGCGGTGACCCTTCATGTTCCCCAGAGCTGCTTGCTCCGTCTATATAAAATAAAGCAATGTAAATTTTGCTGAATAGCGAGGCTTTTTGTTTCTAATTGATAACCAAGCTCATCCTATTCCACCCCTTGCCACACCAGGTTGCTCCAAGCCCCCTCCAACCTGGCCTTGGACACCTCCAGAGATGAGGCAGCCACAGCTGCTCTGGGCAACCTGTGCCAGGGCCTCACCATCCCCACAGGGAAGAATTTCTTCTAAGCCTGTCCTCTGTCAGTGGCAAGTCATTTCCCTTGTCCTGGCATTCCAGGCCCTAGTCCAAGGTCATCTCTCATCTCTCTTGGGAGCTCCTTTAGGCACTGGAAATGGCTCTGAGCTCTCCCTGGAGCCTTCTCGTCTCCAGGCTGAACACCCCCAGCTCTCCCAGCCTGGCTCAGGGCAGAGGGGCTACAGCCCTTGGAGCATCTCGTTGGCCTCTCTTTGTTATAAATACATATCATGGTATTGGCTTTTCATAAATATTGGGGTGGGTACTGTATGTGTGGTGTGAAAAGGGTTTTTAAGGTATAGTTTTCTTTAGCAGTAACACAAGCTGATAAAGTGTCTTTGTAGTAAGTGAACTGCCTGCTTGGTTGGATAACACCCAGTGAAGACACCTGCTACTGATATACCAGCTACCAGGATGGACTGTAGAAATGGAAGCCCAAATTAAGACTGATAAGGAAAAGAAATTAAAACCACAGCCAAGAAACATGCATACTCTAAAAAGGGGATCTCAGGGAGTGACCATGTAAAACAGTTCCTGGAATATGGAAATTATATTTTAGAAGAGTTTGAATATGCATGACATGAATATGCACTGGGCTGATGAATTTAAGGGGTGTCTCCAAAACAGCAGGTCTGCTCTTGGCTGAAGATGCTCTTGGCTGATGAATGCCAAGCACCTGACCATATCCACTTTTGCTTTACTGTTTGTCTCTTATCGTCTTTCATGAAACTTTTTAAATTTTGTCAGGAAAGTGAACCTCATTTTTCACATCTCGACTCACTCCAGCAGCTCCACATCCTTGTGGTGTTGGACCTGAGGGCTGGAGGCAGCTCTGCAGGTGAGATCTCACCTGAGCAGGGCAGAGTGGCAGAATTCCCCCGTCCCCTGCTGCCCATGCTGTGGGGCCAGCCCAGGACAGGGGGGTTTTGGGTGGCAGTGCAAGGGCTGGGGTGTGGCTGTGAGCTCGTGGTACAGAGATGAGCAGTTGTGTCGAGCAGGCTGCCTGCACACATGCTCCAGTTGGCCACCGCCAGGACAGTGGGTATCCCTACAAGGATTCTCACGGCCTTCAGGGATCCCTTCTCAGATTCATGGGAATTTTTCATGATGGTGGCTGAAATCCACATGAGCTCAGCCACATTTTTGCTCTAGGAAATGCTGCCTTTCAGAGCCACAGCCCTTATTGCAGTCTGCAAAAGGAGGATGGAAATTCATCATGTTTAGGGGCATATCCAGTAGAGGCAGGAATTGGATTGAGGCAATTTTCCTCAGAAATTCTCTGGCTCTGGATTTCCCAACAGGATTGCAAGTTTCTTGAGCATCTCCTGTTGTTGGTCCATCTGTTCTGCAGCATGGCAGGTCGCCCGAGTGGCTTCATGCTCTATGTCCTCAGGCAGTGCCACGAAATCCTCTACAGAGAGGCTGGTGCAGACAGCTGCCTTAAGGAGGAGATCTGTCACAGCACAAACTGGCTTGTAGCTAGACAGTTAAGTCGGCCACAGATGAGAAATTTGGCTTGATTAGCCTGGTCCAATAAACAGACCGTAGGTGAACAGTGATAGGGTATATTCAAACCCAAACAGAGATTTCACCCAATGACCTTCCTTTATAAGCAGCAGACACTTACCTTCTCAGAGAGTTAAGCAGTCCAAACTCCCAAACAATCATCAGTCACGAGCGAGGGAATTCAAATCCTCTGTTTAAAAACGATTTCAAACAATAAAGAGGATGTTGTGATATGGATTAGTAAGGGTCCTGTTGTCTGTCTCCTATCACAACATGTGTTAATGCTATAGGTGGCTGCTATACAAAAACAGGCAGGGCCCCAGTGAAGATCAAGACAGCTGCCTGGCCAAGTGCAGTGGCTAGGGATAAGTCTGGGAGGAGAAGCTGTTCTGTGTCTCTGATGATGGTGCCAGCCCTCTGAAGGAGCAGCCAAGACAAGTGCTGCAAGCTCCATGTCCTGCCCTCTTCTGCTGTCAGATGAACACAGGACAGAGTTGCTGCCACAGGCCCACAAGACTTGATCCAGGAACAATGGAGTGCCATGCATTGGTAGGGAATGGCCTCCAGCAGGGGCAGAGCAGGATCTTCTATCAGCAAAGCCTGAGCCCGTGAAGCGGGCCACCTCCTCTGCAGACACCACAGTGCTTTCTTCCAGCCCGGAACATGAGCCACAAGGTCCTGCTTTTCTTCACTACCTGCTGCTATTTCCTTTGTTCCAAGCCAGTCCAGGATTAGGTTTGGAAGCTCATGGATCTTGAAGAGAACTGCATGGGGAGAGGGGTGGCAGCAGCGGCACAGGGCTAGTGTCTCTCTCACAATGGCACGGATGCCGCTGCCTTGGGACGCCTGCCTGTGGAAGGTGAGTCTGCCCTCAAGCATAACCATTGGAGCCAGTCGGAGCCACAGGCTGCAACTGGCAATGGTTGATTTGATGCTGGCAAGTGAAGAGCAAAGCCTTGTGGCCAGTTCTACTGAAGCCTCTTGCCAAGGACCCTGCAATGGTGCCCACAGCATGGCCCCTGTTGGCATCGCGGCTGGTGCGGATGCCTCGTGGAGCAGGTGCCGGCGTTTGGGGTGCTGCTGTTCCTGTGCTGCTTCTGGTGCTGTTTGTATGGTGCCCAGAGGCGCTGGGGCAGCAGCCACTCGGCAGCCCAGCTCCAGGAGACATGGCCACCCTCCCCATGGAGGCAGAAGCTCTGCAGGCCCAGAGCTCTGTGTCAGGGGGGCCTCGGTCTCAGCTCCGTGGCCGCCAGCCGTGCCTCTGCCCACTGCCCTGGCAGCCCCCAGTGGCCGTGCCCTGGCAGGGCCCCCTTGGCCTCCTTGTCCCCAGCCAGCCCGGCCTGGGCCCCTCGGGGGTGTCCCCAGCCTCCTGCTGAGGCCCAGCCTCGAGGCCTTCAGCCACAGGCGTGGCAGACTCTCTGGGGAAGCGCCAGAGCAGCCAGGTGGCAGGAACAAGGCGGTTGCCTGGGGGCTGCTTCTGGCCTCTGACTCCCAATTGCTCAGGGCTTGCCAGCAGCCCGGCCCCTCAGGGGCCTCCTGTCCCTTGGAAGCTCCTGCCACCCACTCTCTGCCACCCACGTGGCCCTCGTGCCTTCCCAGGGCCTTGTCCCATCAGGGCTTCTGCAGCATCTCATCCCTTCGTGGCCTCCCAGCGCCCCGTCCCCTCAGGGTCTGCCCCAGCCCCGCCAACCTGCCCGGCAGCGGCGCGGCCCCGAAGCAGCTCCGCAGGAGCCACATCCAGAGGCACCTGGGAGCCCTCAGCAATGCAGGCAGCAGCACTCGGGCAGGAGGACACAGATGGCGCTTCCTGGCTGGGAGAGGCCTTGTGCCCATCTCCAGGCACCGCTCTCGCAGCAGCTCCGGCCGTGCCCAGCCGCTCGCTCGGCAGCGTTAGGGCCGCAGCACAACCACCAAAGGCCAAGGGGCTCCTGGCCATCCTCCCTTCCCCACTGCATGCCTGGGCAGCTTGCCAAGCACGAGTCCCCTCTTCCCCTGTCCTTGCAGACACTGGGCACCAAAAGAAAGATCCTGGGAGTCTGGCTATGAGAACACATGTATATATTTACATATTGACATGTCTATATTTACATCGTAAAGAAGAACAAAAAAGATAGAAAAAACAATCTTAGAGAAAAGAATAAGCCCCGGTGGCTCAGGTGGCCCCAGCTGGCAGAGACCCTCTCCACACAGCTCTCCTCAGAGCTCCAGCAGCAGAGCCGGCCACGGCCGCACAGACAAGGCCATTTGCAGCGAGCCCAGCAGAAGTGATGTTGCAGCTTCTGCCATATGGAGCCCGAAGCTCTCTCTACTGCCCGCAGGAGAAAGGCAGTTTCGAGAGCCTGGCTCCTGGTGGCAGGACTCATGTCCTCCGCCTTGTCTTCAAGGGCTGCAAGACAGACGAACAGAGCTACGGTCAGATCCCACAGCTGAGGGGACCCGAGGGGATCCCCACGCTGGCGCCATGCCAGGCGGTTCTGGCCACGGCCACGAGGGAGCAGGGAGCAAGGGGATCAGCCCGAAGATACTGGGCACTATTGCCCCACGAGGCCCCGAAATATCTGTGGCTGCTCTGGCAAGGCAGCCCTGGTCCGCACAGGGAGCAGAGCCCTCGGCAGCTGGGCAGGGATTGTAGCTGCCCCCAGCAGGTGGGGCTGACAGCCTGCTGCCCTGACTCACCCTGACAGATGTGCCGGAGCTGTCGCTTGTGCCCCCTGAGGTGCTGCCCGGCCATCCCTGAGAACACAGAGCCTGTCACAGCCCGAGCGGCACAGCTCCCTGCCCGGGGCACTGCCAGCCCTGAGGCCACATGCCCTCGTACCCCCTGCATGGCTCAGCCTGGGCCCCTGTCACACACTGCTGCCCAAGGGCACGACTGCGGGAGGGCGGCAGCAGCCCTGAGGGCAGTCGGGGCTCCACGGCACCGGGCCCGGATGGCAATGCCGGGGCAGCAACCGGGGCTGGGAAATAGCTGTGCCGGGCCTGGACAAGGAGGAGAGGGTTGGGAGCCCGGGCTCATGGCTCACCAAGGAACCTGATGGCTGCCTGTCGCAGGGACTCCTGCGGGCTGTCCAGGTACAGCAGCGCGTGACGCAGGTTCTCACACGCTCGGCTCTTGTCCTCTGCCAGCTGGGGAGAACGCCAGGAGGGTGCAGTTGGTGCAGGCTCAGCCCCTTGGCCGGGTGCTGTGTGCGGCCAGCACTGGCCTCCCCTGCCCACAGAGCCATGAGGCGGCCAGCATCTGGAGCTGAGCTCTGCAGGGGCAAAGGGCTGGCTGCTGCCAGGGGAGATACAGTGCTGCCCCGCTGAACAGCCCAGCTGGGCCAGGGATCCATCGGAACCGGGCTCGGGCCCAAAGGAGCCGGGAGCAGAGCCCACGTGGCCCAGGGAAGGGAGCAGCGTGTGGCTGCAGCACTGGGCAGGGCTGCGGCTGCCAGCCGCACACACTGAGCAGCGAGCGCGCTCAGGCGGCTTCTCCAGCCCGAGGCCGGGGCTGCCGGGCCGTCCTTACCAGATTCATGCCACAACTCCAGGTCTGCTCCTCCTGCAGCATCTCTTGGAGATTCTTCCACTGCAGGTACCTGGCTGAAGAACGCAGCGTTGCCCGGGAGTCCTGGAGAGCAGCACAGAGGTGGAGGTGGCACCACAGCTGAGGGCACAGGAGCCACGTCCCTGGAGCACGGCCAGGAGGAGAATGCAGCCCGCCAGGCGCCAGAGGAGGAGGCAGCCAAGGCTCCTGCCAGGGGGCTGCCGGCAGCCGCTGAGTCCTCACCTCAGCCACGCGCTGGTTCTCGTCGTGACAATGGAAGGAGAGTGGGAGCAGGCTCTGACGCACATGGGATTTCAGGGCCGTGTGGATTCTTCCTGCTGAAAAAATCGTCAGCTCTCGGAAGATGGACATGGAGCTCAACTGCACCTGGCTATCATCCTGTAGGAAAGGAGGAGAAAAAGACCTCAGCATGGGCTGCTTCATGCCCAAATGGGCAAAGGCCTGGAAATGCCCCGGGTACACAGTGTGGGCAGGCAGCAGCCAGTGGCCGTGGCTGGAGGCAGCGAGCCTTACGTTGTCAAAGAGAGGCAGGAGCATGTCAGCCAGCTGCAGGGCGAGGGGGGTTGATATCGTGGAGCCGTTGTACGGCCAGAGAGAGCTGAGGCGAACGATGCTCATCCTAACCACGTCGCTGTCATTTTCCCTCAGGAGCTCCACGAGCCTTGTGTGCAGGCCCCACATTCGTATGGCCTGTGTGAAACAGAAGCGTGTCAAACGGCACCCTGGTGCCGCAGGGCCCAGAAGCCAAAGGCCTGTGCCAAAGAACTCGGGCAGCTGAAGGGGGAGGCAGGAGAGCTGGGAGCAGCTGCCTCAGCTCCCGAAGCCCAGCCAAGCGCAAGCGACCGCGTTCCCCAGCCCCACGCCAGCAGCACGGCTTCAGCCGCTGCCCCCTTCTCACCATGGAGATGTTCTTGCCGAGCAGCACGAGGCCTCGCAGTGCCAGGCGATGCCTCTCCCTGCACTCGCTCTGCAGGTTCTTTGACATGATGTCCAGGGCGCGCTCGTGCCATTCTCTGCAGGCCCTGCACTGGAGGATCTGAAAGGCACGGGGCGCTGCCAGGGGAGCCGGCCGGCAGGAGCCCCGAACCGCACAGGGCTGGGCCCAGGCAGCAGCACAGGGCGCGGGCACCGTCCCAGGCAGCTGCGGCCACGAGAGTGCAGAGAGCTGGGACGCAGCTCAGCCAGGCAGCGCTGGCCTTCAGGCTCACCTCCACAAGGAACGCCATGGTGGCCAAATCCCAGCATGGCATGTCTTTGCTGAGCAGCCCGAGCAGGGAGGAGGCAATTTCGGAACACAAGGCTACGGATTTGTGGCACAATTCTCTGTCAGGAGCAAACGGGAAGCAAAACCCTGAGCCAATGAGGGCAAACCTCTTCCCACAGTGACTCACGGAGTTCTGTTCGTTCTCCAGCAACCCTGCAAGGGGACTCAGTCCCTTTGGGAGGGGGCTGCTCTTGGGCACCCTCCACTCCCAGACTTTTGCTGCCTCTTTGGCCATCCCTTGATGACAAATCCCTCTAGCCCACAATCACGAGGACCGTGTGGGGCAGCCTGGGCACAGGGCACAAATGCCAGGGGCAGGTGCGGAGAAGGGGGTCTCACCTGGCCAGCATGCCTACAGCACAGTGCTGGGTGTCAGCACAGAGCAGCGTGTCCCAGGCCCGCTTGTCTTCCAGTGCCACCACCGCATCCTTATAGTGCAGTTGGCAGAGCAGGGCCTTCAGCGTCTGCTCTGCAAAGCTGTGTGAACAGCAAAGGTCAGGTCACACTGGGAGCACTGGCTTCTGTCCTGGGGACATGGCAGGGACAGAAACACTGCCATGGAGGGAGCACCTGTTGGGGTTGGTGGCAAGGCCGTGTTGCTGCTGGCACCCCTTCCAGAAGGTATGGACCACCTCTGGCATATGCAGTGTGCTGGAGAGCACTTGGAAGAGCAGATGCGCAAAGAGGCGGGGGAAATAGACGGTCACGACGTGGGGGACGCAGGGCACGTGGAGGATCTTCCAGATCACCACAGTTGCCTGCAAAGGACACAGCAGCCTGAGACAGCGCTCACCACCGAGGTGTCCATGTGGCAGGGCCCGAGAGTGGGAGGCAGAGGCCGGCGGAGATGCAGGGGCAGCTGCGGGCCTGGTGGCCCTGAAGCTGCCCCTAGGCCAGGATGCAGGCAGGCACCCGAGGCAGGGAGATGCCCTGGGGGATGGAGGCTGGAGAGCTGACGGAGAGGTGACCTTGGGGTGAGCAAAGGCCAGTGGCAGAAACTCACAGCAAGGGTAAGGACAGCCGTGCAGTCACCATCAGAGGTGCTGGTGCTGTGCTCTGGCCAGTTGCCCAGCACATCAAGGAGTATCAGCATGGCCAGCTCTGCTGTCTTGCACGAGCACATGATGCTCTTCCACATGGCCATAGCAGCTCTGTGGGGTGAGAGCCGTGTCTCAGTCAGGTCTGGGACAAAGCACTGTGGTCTGTGCAGCAGTGGCGAGCTGAGCTGGCTGCCAGCCCTGTCTATGCCCACTGCCCCTCACTGGCAGCAGCCAGGCAGCCCAGACCTGTGGGCACTGGCCCCTGAGGGGCAGGGAGCGAGCAGGGCAGCACGTCAGGGGCTGCCATGGTGGGGCTGGCAAAAGGAGGAGCCAGAGGGCCCTGCAATTCTCTGTTTGCCAGACACCTGGGACAGGCTGTACAGGGTGATGGGCTGGTGAGCCCGGAGCCTTGTGGGCACGTGGGCCCCATACCTGTCACACGATGGGGCCACACGCAGGAGAGCCATCACCACGTCTGCGGGCTGTGCCTCTGTCAGGTCCAGAAGGGGCCTGTACACATTGTACTCAGGCCTCTCATTGGCCATGAGCCACTGGTGGATGTACCTCACCATGGCGGGCACCTGCAGAAGGCACGGGAGACTTGGGAAGCTGCCAGAGGCAGTCATGTGCCCAGCTGCCCCAGAGAAGAGACGTGGAGCTTTGGCCTCACTCCCATGGCTTCTGAGGCTTACAGTGAGCAGCAGGCACTGCTTGAGAGGCCAAGCAGTTCCTGGGGGGATCAAAGGCAGGCCACAGGCTGCTTACTTGCTTTGCATTGGAAGGACCCTTATATGCCCTGCATATCCAGCAGGGCAGCACTGCTCTTGCTTTTGAAGATGGGAGAATACACTCAGAACACTGTGCCCAGTACTCCCGTCTCTTCCTCGCGCATTCTCTTCATGAATTTGCAAACCATCTGTGTAACCTCTGTGATAAGTGACATTGAAATGTCTACAACATCTTTTCCTCCATATTCCAAAGAATGTAATTAGAAAAGTTAAATTGGAAAACGTGGTCCTTAGAGCTATTAACACAAGGTCCAAACAGAGGTAGAATATGACCCTTTATGGCAGCTGTCAATCTCACCAGCAAATCCTTCCTTTCATTCTCCAAGCTTCCCAACTTCCTCCGCAGAAATGCCACCTCCTGATGAAGAGTCTCAGCCTCCTCCTGCCTTTCAGTGGCCTCTTTCTACAGGGCAATTTCTAGAGAGGCGTGCTTGAGTTCTGCATTTAACCAATCTACAGCAGGGAAGTGAAAGGAGAAGGAGGAGGAGAGCAGGAAAAGCAAAGCAAAGGAAAACTGATGTTCATCCCACAGAGACAATAGCACCGTATTCTCTGCCGGCATGTGTTTGCACAACAGTGTGCCAAAGCAGACAGAAATAAAGGAAATTTCCACACAAAGGAAAAAAACAGGAATGAAAGGGACACGGTTAAGAGGAATAGGAAAATATTTTTGTTCTTGGGATTGTGCAGAATGAGCAATCCAAGAGAGACCAAGGAGCAGGGATGCCTGTGCAGCCCCGCTCCAATGGGATCAATAGACTGGAGGATCTGCAGGGGCTGGAGTTCGGGGGAATTGAGCTGAGGCATCCAGCTACAGCTCCTTAGCACAGACACCACCTGAAAGGCACCAGCTGTGCACAGGATCAGCCACAGCACAGCCAGATGGCACTGCCAGCCACGGCATCTTTCAAGAGAAAAGGTTTTCACAGGCACTACGGTGGATTAATGTCCTGATGGTTGTGTTTGCTCATCTGCCCTGTCTGGGCACTCCCATTTTCTGTGCATGGGATCAGAAATCCCCACTCTTGAGAAAGGATAGGTCAGTGAATGCGTGGGAGAGAAGCTGTACCTTGCTCACTTTCCTCCAACAGTTTCTGCAGCTCCTGATTTTGAGCATTTAGTTGGTCTCTCTGAGCCTGTGTCTTCCTCAGATCCAACTCTATGGCCTTACACTGTGTGGCCATGGCCTCTGCTCTTTCCTCAGAGCTTTGGAGCCTCACACGCAGCTCAGACACCTCAGTTTCCAGCTGCTTCTCTTGAGTCTCCTGGAGAGCTGCCTTCTCCATCACTGCCTCCAGCAGGGCCAAGGTAAGGAAGATGGATGCACAGAGCCTCAGGGACAGGGCTGCACCTGAGGCAGCAGACTGGGCAGGAGGGAGAGCAATGAAGCAGAAAGGACTTCAGGCAAAAAACATGTAGAAAACCGAAGGTGCAGAACCAAGGATTGCAATGGAGACAAGTGTGGAGAAAACAGGGAAAGGAAGGCAATGGACACCCTTGAGGCTGCAGCTCTGAACATTGCCTAAACTGGCTGTGCTGGAAGTGCCCTGCCCAGCCTGCCACAGCCACGGCTGTGTCCCCACATTGCTCAGTGCCCAGCACAGGCACCAGCTCCATCTGGCACAACTCTGCTAACACAGGGACAGAGAAGCTCCAAAGGAGTCTGCTGCTGCCTCTCCTCCCAGATTTCCTGCTGGGACCCGGGAGAGAATGGGGGAAAACATCGGCAGCACAGACCAGATCCAGCCTTGGCCTCAGGGTGCAGCAGCAGCCGTGGGCAGAGCACGGCAGCAGTGGATGCTGCTGGGAGGGGAAAGAGGTTGGGGCCTCCAAGCCAAAGGTGGTGTTGTGTGTCCATGGAGAAGAGGATGCCAGTGCACAGCTTACCTGGATATTGAGCTCCTGCAGTTCTTTTGTGCATTTTAAAAACAACTGCTCAGTCTCCTGAAGAGCAGAATGATACTGAAACACCTGAATGAATGTTCAGGGCCAGGTTCTTTTCCTCCAGTGTTCTGAGGCACAGGTTCTTTTCCTCCAGAGACAGTACCAGATGACAAGGAAAGCATACAGCTCATTACTACATGGTATGAGATTTTATAAACTCTTAGGACTTGCACCACCTCAGGGATAAACTGCTCTATCTGATGCGCTTTGTCTAAACAACTTGGCTGTTTGTTCCCCTTGCATTCACAGCCCATCATTTCCCCACTCTGGTTTTGAAAGAGTTTGAAAGAATGAAGAGTTCCTGCTTACATGCTCTGCCTTCTTTTTCAGATGGAAATGTGAATACAAAGCCATGGAAGTCTTGCAATGAAGACATTAGGAGGGAAGAACAATTTTCTTCGGACTAACCAGGCTCCAAGGGAGGTAGGTTTGGTCAACATGGAAGAGACATTTCCTTGCCCCAACTTGTTTCTCCAGGGAAGAGAAACAGCTGCCTAGAGCCAGGGGATGTCTGGGAAGTTCCCTAAGATTTACCAGCATCCATCCTATTTTCAGCTGCAGTAACAAAGGCGTCTGAGCTGTGTGTGAGGCTCCAAAGCTCTGAGGAAAGAGCAGAGGCCATGGCCACACAGTGTAAGGTCATGGAGCTGGAGCTGAGGAAGACACAGGCTCGGAGAGACTAACTAAATGCTCAAAATCAGGAGCTGCAGAAACTGTTGGAGGAAAGTGAGCAAGGTACAGCTTCTCTCCCATCCTTTCACTACCCTATCCTATCCACACCAGTGGGGTTATCTGATCCCATGCACAGGAAAAGGGGAGTGCCCAGACAGGGCAGATGAGCAAACACAACCATCAGGACATTTATCCATTGTAATTCCTGTGAAAACCTTTTCTCTAGAAAGATGCCATGGCTGGCAGTGTCATCTGGCTGTGCTGTGGCTGATCCTGTGCACAGCTGGTGCCTTTCAGGTGGTGTCTGTGCTAAGGAGCTGTAGCTGGATGCCTCAGCTCAATTCTCCCAAACTCCAGCCCCTGCAGGGCTTCCAGGCTATTGATCCCTCTGGAGCAGGGCTGCACAGGCATCCCTGCTCCTTGGTCTCGCTTGGATTGCTCACTCTGCACAAGCCCAAGACGAAACACATTTTCCTAATCCTTTGAACCCTGCCCCATTCATTCCTGTTTGTTTTTTTTTGTTTTGTTTTGTGGAAGTTTCCTTCATTTCTGTCTGCTTTGGAGCTCTTTGTGGGCTTAGGGCCCATCAAACACATGCAGAGAGAGGAGACAGGGCTGTTGTCTCTGCAGGATGTTCATCAGTTTGCATTTGCTTTACTTTTTTCCAACTTCTTCTCCTTCTCTGTTGCAGTGATAAGGAGGGAAGAGCAGCAGAAGACCTCTCTAGAAATTGCCCTGAAGGAAGAGGCTGAGACTCTTCATCAGGAGGTGGCATCTTTGTGGAGGAAATTGGAGAGCCTGGAGAAGGAAAGGAAGGATTTGCTGGTGAGATTGGCAGATGCCACAAAGGGCCATTTTGTACCTTTGTTTGGACCTTCTGTTAATAGTTCTAAGGAGCAACTTTTTCCAGTTTACCTTTTCTAATTACATTCTTCTGAATAAGGAGGAAAAGATGTTGTAGTCATGTCAAAGTCCCTTAGTACTGAGGCTGCTGATTTACATCCATGCTGGAGTTCTGTGTCCTAGAAGCTTTAGTTCTCAATGTCCACACTGTCTCTACTGGCATTGCATGGTTTGAGCAATTCCTCGTGGGCTAAGCCATGTTCAGATTAATAAGCATCTGGATGTGGAAGGAGGGGTGAGAAGAACAGGTTTGCTGTTGATAGAAAGGTGTTTGGCCTTGGCCATCTGAGAGCAGCCAGTGGGGAGAGAAGAGAGGAAAGCCAAGTGCTGATGCAGAGATGGAAGTGTGCCTGCAAGGGGAGAAGTGGTCCTGAGTGGCAGCAGAGAATGACAGCCTGATCTGGCCATTGCTGCTCCAAGAGAGGGCAGTGGGGCTCTCGGGATGGTGCCATGGAAACTCTACACAGGAGAGGTGGAAAACCACTGCTGTTGCCCCAATCCAGGGAATGGAATGCTGGGGGTGTTTGCTCTTCCCTTCCTCCCTGCTGGAGAGCACATTTTCCTGGCACTGCCTAAATCCTGCTTAGCGTGGACTGAAATGATGGCTGCAGTTCTGGCAGCTCCTCCCCAAAGGAACACTGGAGTGGAGCTGCAAGAGGTTGGGGAAGTGCAGGAAGGGAGCTGGGATGGGCTGAGTGAGCTGGGAAAGATGCAGCATCAAGGGGGTCCCAGCAAAGGTCTGCAGCATGCTGAGAGGCAGAGAGAGAGGCGTAGTCTGTGCCTGCCCCTGGGACAGGAGTCCAGATCAGGTATGAGAAGCAAACTGAGAGAAGGAATGAGTGACCCTTTTCCTCCCTGTTTCTCCTGCAGCATGAAAGGGAATTGTACCAGCAGCAGATGAGAGAGGTGGAAATGAAGAATGAGATGCATGCAGCTGAGATGCAAATTTGGAATGAAATAACCCAGCAATTGGAATTGAGGAGTGAAAGGATGCAGAAAGAGTTGGAGCGTCAGGTTTATGGGGTTCCTGCCACCTTGAAACAGAGAGGAAGAGGAGAAGACGAAGGGAGAAGGAATGCTCTATTCCTGACTGCTGCACTAATCAAGAGTGAAAAGGCCAAAGGGAGTTTAAAGAAAAGATTTAGCAGTCCTACAGAGAAGGGCTCCTGACACTTGCATGGGCAGGTCTCATCTCCAGGTGGGCTTTGGTATTGCCCTTGAGTCCACTGCAACATCCCTGAAATATTCCAATGAAGTGTCTGACAAACAATTGGGACTCTCTCTCCCTGTCAGTCCAGGCCTGTTTTGGCAAAGCAGCCCGGGCTGCAGCAGGCAGCCTTGTCTGTGTGCCTGGCTCTAACCAGACAGCATTGACTGCCAGATTGTTTCCTGGCATGCCTGGAATGAGTGATGAAGCTCTGGAGCTTGCTGTTCAAATCAGCTTCAGGCCAAAAGCTGGGCATGGGAGCTGCTTCTCCCGTGGCCAAGCAACGGGAGGCAACATGTGGGGATTAGATTTGGTGTGGGAAGGAATGCAGCAGGTGAGCAGAGTGATGGACTAAACCCAGCAGAGTTTTGGACACATGCCTGAACAGCAGCTGCTCTGCTGGTGCTTAGAGTGCTTTGTGTAGGCAGTTGTGGAAGATGCAGTGTTTTTGGGTGACAACACGGAGTCAGGAGTAGGGATGTTTGTTGGGAAGGTGCTGTCTGGTCCCAGGCAAGGCAGCAGGGCCTGACACAGCACTTCCAAGGGAACCGTGCCAGAGGCTCATGGAGCCCAGGCTGTCAGAGCTGCACGGGGCAGATGCTGTGAAACGTTGAGCCCAGAGCACAGGTGCTCCTTGTCCTCTGGCTGCCTGCGAGGTGGCACTGGCTGGCTCTGCACAGGGCTCCCGAGGAAGGGCTCGAGCTCTACCTTGTCCTGCTTCCAGGTTTCCCAGGAGCAAGAGTCATCGAGCAGGACTCTGCAGCTGCTGCTCCAGGAATCCTCTGGCCAAGGGCACCCCTTGGCCCAGGTGTGCAGAGAGAAGGAGCTGCTGGGCCAGGAGAAGGCTGCCCTTGAGGGCCGACTGGCAGCCATGGAGCAGCAGCAACACGACCTTTCCAAGCAGCTGGCAGAGACCAGGTAAAGGCAGGGAGCAGACCCTTTCAGATGTTTTTGCACTCCATGGACAGAAAATGTATAAGAGTCTCAAGAAAATAAAATGTGCCCCAATGTGAAGGTCATTTTTCTGACACCTAAAGCCAAGAAAGCTTTGCCATTGGAATGGCACAAATATGTCTTCTCTGGACAAGTTTCCATGCCACCCCTTTTCCATACCCAGCAGTGGGGATCTTGAGCCACGTCAGCCTGGAATAACCAGCTGTGGGTGGTAGGAGCAAGCAACTCATGTCTCGCTGTATTTGCAACTTGTAGCTCAGCAAAGGAGAGCCTGGAATCCAGTCTGCTTGCTGCTCAGCAGCAGATATCTCAGCTGCAGGAGACCAGGAAGCATCTGGAGGCTCAAATGCTTGCGGTCATGCAGGCCAAAGAAGGTGAGAACCTCGTGTGCTTTGTTTGTGGTGCCGCCCCTGCCTAGAGAAGCTAAGCACCCTGCCAAGCCACCTCAGTCCACGGGGCTTCTGAGGAGTGGTGGGGCTGGAGGCACTGAAAGGGCCTGAGGTCAGTCAAGTCACTAAAGACTCTGACTCTTGCTGTTGGTCATGTTTGCAGGAGAAGTGAAGTGCCTGCAACGTGAGCTGGAAGCAGAGAGAGCTCTCAGGAGGCAGGAACGGGAAGACACAGCTCAGCAGCTCTTGCAGGCAGAGCAGCAGTGTCATGAAAGCCTCAGGCTTCAGAGAACTGCTCAGCAACTGGAACGAGACAAGCTCCTGCAAGACCTGGTAGGGGACAGCAGGCTTCTGAATTGTCCAAGCTGGCCCTGTGGGTTGGTTTAGCACAAGCAGAGCCTGAGGGTGTGCAAGGGCAGCAATCCTCTGCCAGAGGCCTCCTGCTGCTGGGCGGGGCAGCAGAGCCAGTGGCTCGGGCTTGGAGGCGTGTGAAGGCCCCCAGGATGGTGCAGGGCAGGAAATGCAGCCACGGCTTCAGTGAGGGCGTGAGACGAGTTCCAGAGCAGGTTGGGCAGTGCCCACCCAAAGTGTGGCAGCCCAGGGCAGGATCGTCCCGGAGTCCCACCTGCCACGGAGCAGATGGCAACGTGGGGCAGATGCCACCATGGGGCAGATGGCAACGTGGGGCAGATGGCAATGTGGGGCAGATGCCAACATTGGGCAGATGCCCACAGTGCTGCCTGCTGCAGGCGTGGGAACTCGGTTCCTTCCTTGCTGTGCTTCCATGGTGGACACAGGGATCAGCTTTGGGCTCGGAGCAAATGGAACAGGTCCCTTGTGTCTGGTGCTTCAGTCCTTGTGACTGGGGCATCAGAGAGGGGAAGGTGACACTGCCTGTTCTGCGTGTTTGGACCAATATTTCTGGGAAGATCTTTTCCAACAGAAATGATTCCATGAGTCTGTGATTCTTGCACCCTCAGGGCCTCATTCTAAATTCCATGACAGGACACGGTGTCTGGAATGCAGAAAGCCTTTGCTGTTGCCTTTTCAGGCTGGGAGTTGTGAGTGGGATGAAGCTTCATTATTTTCAGCAATGAGCTAGTCTTTGTGCTGGTCTTCATGTAGCAAATTTTTTTTTTTCTTCTCCTCAGGCAAGTGAGTGTGAAAGGCACCATGCAAAGATGCTGGAACAATGGGAAAAAGAGAAGGCAGAGAGAGAGCAGGAGCACCAGGAGGTGCTGTTTGAAATGAGGCAGAAAGTTGCCACCCTGCAGGCCCAACAAGAAGAGGAGCAAACTAGATTTGAAAATGCCAAGCGACAGGTAATGATTGTGAAAGGAGAACTGGTGTGATTTTTTGCAAGGCTGGAGCTGTGAGAGATGGCAGGATATGGGCTCTGTGGAGCATGTCTTCCTTGTCTTCTACACTGGAATTGGGGTGCTGAAAGGTGAACGTGGCAATCTCTGGGCCCAGGAATGAGCCCTCTCATAGGAAGCCAGGCAAAAACATCAGCTTCCAGTTGGGATGTGAGTGCTGCTCTTGTGCTCTGTTTTTGTAAGATGTACCTCATAGTATCTTCACTGTTCTCTTCCTGCTGCCCTTTTGGTGTGTACTGGCAGGTGTTCATAGCCAAAGTGAGTCTATAGGACTTCTCTTTTGTGGGCATGGGGAGGGCAGTGCAGGAATGCTGACACCATAGAGAAAAATCTTTTTAAAGCTTTGTCTGGAGTATTTGTGTGCAGTAACCCAGAGATGTCTTTTGGGCTGTGTTCTAAGTCACGTCCTGGGGAGCTGTGGCTTCCCCGGGGCAGAGTGGCCCAGGGGAGCAGCAGCCGAGTGCTCTGAGAGCATGTGAGCCCATCAGTCTCTGCCTCTTGCCACACAGATGTTGCAGGGCAAGTGTGAAGCTCTCTCCTCTTTCCTTCTCTGCAGGTGCGGCTGGAAGTGGAGAATGAGAGGAGTGCTTTATCAGAGGCACTGCTCCAAATTCGTGGAGAGCTGAGCCAAGCCTGCCAGCAGATCCAGCAGCTCAGGCAGGAGGTGAAAGAGCAGCAAGAGAAGAGGCAGGTAAGTGTGAGTAGGCAGGGAGCAGAGTGCAGGGCAGTGACAAGGGCACAAGATGCAGCTCCTGAGACTGGGGAGGCAAGGGCTGCTTCAGGCCCTGGGAGCACAGAGCCTGGCAAGCTCTGGAGATTAGCCCCAGGAAGGAGGGCCTGCAGAGGAGGCAGAGCTGGCTAGAGAAGCCAAAAGAAGTAGCTGAAGGAATGGGATTTGGAGACAGCAAGTGGCAAAAGCTGAGCGTGAGGACAGGCCCCAGGAAATTGTTCTGCATTTTGTTGCCAGACCATCAAGGCAGAGCTGCAAGCTGAGCTGCAGGAAGTTCGCAGTGAGATCCAAGCAGCACAGAGGAGGCACAAGGAGGAGCTACAAGGCATCAAGGAGGAAATGAATCTCCTCCTTGAGCAGAAGGAGGCTCTACAAAAGCAGGTGAGTGAAAGAGCAGTGGCAGCACAGTCATCCAGGGAGGAATATCTGTGGCCTTCTTCCATTTCCATGGCAGAGCAGCAGCTGATGGGGTGATCCCTGGGGCTGCCTGGTCCTGTGCTCTCCATGGCAGCTGCTCTGAAGGACACTCAGTGCTCTGCTGAATCTCCCTGCTGCCCTGGACAGCTGGGCTAGTGCTCTGGGCTGTTGGCCAGCAACCATCAGCATGGATTCCTGCTGGCCTCCTTTTGCTAGCCTTGGTTTGGGAGCTGCATTTTCAGCTGCCCTTGGTGAGCCACATTAAAACTGAAACAGGTTGTCCATATCCATTGTGAATCTAGTGATGTCAGCACAGGGAGAAATGGAAAGTTGTCCTTTACCTTTCCTCATGGCCTCTGCTGTGGCTGACAGTGACAAGCTGTGGCTGTAGCCTCTGACTGCTCTGTTCTGTTTGACTGGAGGTGGGAGAGTTGACATCTCAGCTGGCAGCCTCCCGAGAGTTGCAGGAAGTGATCGTCCAGAGAGCACAGAAGGATGTGAGTGAGGCCCAGGAACAATCAAGGCAGAAGCTGTTGGAGGTCCAACACGTCCAGAAGATGCTGGAGGAGGCAGAAAATAAGAACAAGGAGCTGCAAATATACCTGCAGAACGTAGGGAGTGTATGGAGTCAAGTGGGAAGAAGTGGCACGGCAAAATTCCCATTTGCAGGCTGCTGTGAACATCCTAGCAGGGGAAAAAGCCAGGTAAAGGAAAGCCTGTGGGATTCTGCATTGTGGTGAATGGATTCCCTCTTGTCTATCTTTGCACATGCCAGGGGTTCTGGCAGCATTTCCTACGTGGCAGAATCTGAACTTTCTGAGCAGACACATCAGAAAATCTCAGTGTTGAATCACATTTTCTTTTCCTTGATGCCTTTAGTTAAAACATTTTTAAAGACAATGGGTTTTGGTGTAGCTTTTCCCTTGGGGGCTCTCGTGTTGTTAGGTTAGGTGCTGTCCTGGTTTGAAGGACAGGTATCTTCCAATGAAGGCAGAAGCTTCTCTTTGAAATGGAGAATGTAAACCCCTTCCCTCCAAATTATTATAATTTTGAAACTAAGGGACTCTTAGGCAAAGGTATGGGAAGTAGGAATAACAGTTCTTTACTAGAAAAATTAAAATAGAAATATATTATTACAAAGAACAATCCCAAAAACACTGCCAGAGTCAGAATCTAAGCTGACACCCGCCAGTCAGTCAGGGTGTTGGTAGCAATCCTATTAAATGGTGGCTGCATCCTCCTGCAGTGGCAGATGTGGTTCAGTTGGAGCAGTGCTCCTGTAGAAGGTGCAGTTTTTCGTATGAAAGTCTATCCTTTCCATGATGTGGAAATCCAGTGGAAAGAAGGTTGTCTTGGTGTCCAAAATCTCAGTTTTTATCTAGGTAGGAAAGGCTTGGCTCCTCCCCCTGGCTGGAGCATATCCCAGTGGGATGATGTAATTTTAACAGTCATGCAGTGCGTCTTAATGACCAAGCAGTAGATGATATTTTCCTGGAGGGAGGATGGGTTGTGGTGAAGATAAAGATGATTGCCCCACCTGTTCTTAAAGATGGCACATTAGCAGATAGTATGTGCCACGGGGATAAGGGTCACTGCCCGACCCGGCTTCAGCAGCTGGTGATAGAATACACATTTCTGGAGACATCCTGTACTGCAACCCAAGAGAGGTGGGTGTGTTAACACTGCCCAAGCTGCAGTGTAAGGAGGTGGATGCATCCATCAGCTCCACCTTGGATCCTGTAACTTGAAGCCTCTGGGATCTGGATGAGCCTGGCATCTAATTCCTTTGCTGGGCAGAGCCATCTGAAGGCCCTGATTGCTGATCTAGGCTAGATTGTCCTCAGAGACAACCAAAACCAATAATGTCTGTGTTGGATGATTCATCATAAAATGCCCCCCAGTGCCTGGAGGGAGTCAAGCAAGGTCCTTGCCACCCAGTGACTGTGCAAAAAATGCAAGAAACAAGACCAAGGTTAGGGGAGCTCCCCCAGCTGATCAAGTCCTGCCAATCTTGAGTGCCACAGTATTCTTCTTCCAAGAAGAAGACAAAGGAAGGCAGGGCACTATTGCTTGCCTGGAGGTTTCTGCATCTTCCAGCAGCTTCTACTCTAAGCCTCTGTAGCCACTTCTGTCTTCAGCTTTTGTTTCTCCAGCTGAAAGTAGGATGGGTGCTGGTAAATCCTAGGGAACTTCCCAGAGATCCCCTGGCTGTAGTCTGCTGCTCCTGCTACCTGGACATACAAAATGGGAGAAGGAAATGTCTCTTCCATATTGATCAAACCTCCCCCCCTTGGAGCCTGGTGGTGTCACAACAAAATGGTTAATGTCTCCAAATGTCTCCATAGCGAGACTCTATTAGAGTTCCATTCACATTTCCATCTGAAAAGGAAGGCAAGGCATATAAGCAGGAAATCCTCATTCTTTCAGGACCAAAAGCAGAGTGGGTACCTGCTGGGCTGTAACTACATGGGGAGCAAACAGCCAAGTTGTTTAGACAAAGCTCATCAGACAGCAGTTTTTGCCTGAGATGGTGCAAATCCTAAGTGTTTCTAAAATGTCATACCATGTAGTAAAGAGTTACATGCTTTCCTTCTCATCTGATAAGGTCTCAGGAGGAAAAGAACCTGTGCCTCCGAACCCTGGAGGAAAAGAACCTGGCCCTGAACAATCAGGTGTTTCAGTATCATTCTGCTCTTCAGCAGTCTGAGCAGCTCTTTTCAAAACGCACAAAGCAACTGCAGGAGCTCAACACCCAGGTAAGCTGTGCACTGGCATCCTCTTCTCCATGGACACACAACACCACCTTTGGCTTGGAGGCCCCAACCTCTTTCCCCTCCCAGCAGCATCCACTGCTGCCGTGCTCTGCCCACGGCTGCTGCTGCACCCTGAGGCCAAGGCTGGATCTGGTCTGTGCTGCCGATGTTTTCCCCCATTCTCTCCCAGCAGGAAATCTGGGAGGAGAAGCAGCAGCAGACTCCTTTGGAGCTTCTCTGTCCCTGTGTTAGCAGAGTTGTGCCAGATGGAGCTGGTGCCTGTGCTGGGCACTGAGCAATGTGGGGACACAGCCGTGGCTGTGGCAGGCTGGGCAGGGCACTTCCAGCACAGCCAGTTTAGGCAATGTTCAGAGCTGCAGCCTCAAGGGTGTCCATTGCCTTCCTTTCCCTGTTTTCTCCACATTTGTCTCCATTGCAATCCTTGGTTCTGCACCTTCAGTTTTCTACATGTGTTTTGACTGAAGTCCTTTCTGCTTCCTTGCTCTCCCTCCTGCCCAGTCTGCTGCCTCAGGAGCAGCCCTGTCCCTGAGGCTCTGTGCATCCATCTTCCAGGCCTCAGCCCTGCTGGAGGCAGTGATGGAGAAGGCAGGTCTCCAGCAGACTCAAGAGAAGCAGCTGGAAACTGAGATGTCTGAGCTGCGTGTGAGGCTCCAAAGCTCTGAGGAAAGAGCAGAG
Organism: Erithacus rubecula; assembly: GCF_903797595.1. Taxonomy (NCBI): domain Eukaryota; kingdom Metazoa; phylum Chordata; class Aves; order Passeriformes; family Muscicapidae; genus Erithacus; species Erithacus rubecula. Next base: position 1,801,412 of record NC_136670.1, read on the forward strand.
GCCATGGCCACACAGTGTAAGGCCATAGAGTTGGATCTGAGGAAGACACAGGCTCAGAGAGACCAACTAAATGCTCAAAATCAGGAGCTGCAGAAACGGTTGGAGGAAAGTGAGCAAGGTACAGCTTCTCTCCCACGCATTCACTGACCTATCCTTTCTCAAGAGTGGGGATTTCTGATCCCATGCACAGAAAAAGGGGAGTGCCCAGACAGGGCAGATGAGCAAACACAACCATCAGGACATTTATCCACTGTAGTGCCAGTGAAAGCCTTTTCTCTTGAAAGATGCCGTAGCTGGCAGTGCCATCTGGCTGTGCTGTGGCTGATCCTGTGCACAGCTGGTGCCTTTCAGGTGGTGTCTGTGCTAAGGAGCTGTAGCTGGATGCCTCAGCTCAATTCCCCCGAAGTCCAGCCCCTGCAGGGCTTCCAGGCTATTGATCCCATTGGAGTGGGGCTGCACAGGCATCCCTGCTCCTTGGTCTCTCTTGGATTGCTCACTCTGCACAAGCCCAAGAGCCAACACATCTTCCTAATCCTCTGAATCCTTCCCCTTTCATTCCTGTTTTTTTCTTTGTATGGGTGTTTCCTTTATTTCTGTCTGCTTTGGCACACTGTTGTGCAAACACATGCAGGCAGAGAAGACGGTGCTATTGTCTCTGCGGGATGAACATCAGTTTTCCTTTGCTTTGCTTTTCCTGCTCTCCTCCTCCTTCTCCTTTCACTTCCCTGCTGCAGTTTGGTTGAATGTAGAGCTCAAGCATGCCTCTCTAGAAACTGCCCTGTAGAAAGAGGCCACTGAAAGGCAGGAGGAGGCTGTGACTCTTCATCAGGAGGTGGCATTTCTGCGGAGGAATTTGGGCAGTTTGGAGAATGAAAGGAAGGATTTGCTGGTGAGATTGCCAGATTCCACAAAGGACCATTTGGTACCTCTATTTTATCCTTGTGTTAATAGCTCTAAAGAGCACCTTTTTCCAGTTTAACTTTTCTAATTGCTTTCTTCGAATAAGGAGGAAAAGATGTTGTAATCTTGTCAATGTCACTTATCACAGACACTCCTGATTTCCCTCCATGCTGGAGTTCTGATCCCTAGAAGCTTTTGCTTAATTTAGCTCCCTCCCAAAAGAACTCTGTAGTGGAGGTGCAAGAGGTTGGGGAAGGGCAGGAAGGGAGCTGGGATGGGCTGAGTGAGCTGGGAAAGATGCAGCATCAAGGGGGGGCCCAGCAAAGGTCTGCAGCATGCTGAGAGGCAGAGAGAGAGGAGCAGCCTGTGCCTGCCCCTGGGACAGGAGTCCAGATCTGGAATGAGAAGCGAATTGAGAGAGGGAATGAGTGACCCTTTTCCTCCCTGTTTCTCCTGCAGCATGAAAGGGAATTGTACCAGCAGCAGATGAGAGAGCTGGAAATGAAGAATGAGATGCATGCAGCTGAGATGCAAAGCCAGCAGGGAAGAATTTTGCCCGCTGAGTCACAAGGTGCAGAAAGGACCTCCTGACTTCCTGAAATTCTCAGAGGAGCCAGGGAGCAGCTGGATGCAACCTTGATTCAGTCAAAAATTGATATTTATCACACTCCATATTCCAGAGGCAGCCCCTGTCCTGCGCTCCTGCCCCACCGGTGCTCCCAGCAGGCCCGGCAGCCTCACGGGGGCCAGCGGCCACTGCCACCCTGCTCGGGGCTGGCGGGGTCAGGCACTGCCCCCGCTGAGTGCTGGCAGCCCCACAGCCCCCACAGGTCCCAGCCTGTGCACCTGGTCCCGCACCTCCATGCCTGGTCCTGCCGTCCTTGCCTCAGCATATCTCTCCACACCCCCCTTCAACCAATTCTGTTCCAACACACAAACACTCTCCGTGCATCTCCTGTTGTTGAGATGCCTTCTCGACTCCCCTTATTGTCCCCCCCCGGGCATAGATTGCAAAGACCCCCTCTCAACTTCCCATTTTCCTCAGTTTGGGCATCTATATCTTTAACTACCTCTGGAAAAAAGTGTAAACCAGCTCCACATTCTTCCAGGGATTCCAAAAGAGATATTTTGGGATTGTCATCCCTTCTACCAGGGCCTCTTCCCAGTTTTACACTTGCAATCCTCCATGGATGCCCTCCCAGGTACACCTGTTCTACCCTCCATGGGTGCCCTCCCAGGTTTGTCCGTTCTACCCTCCATGCTTACCCTCCCTGGTTTGCTCCCCGAAGATCCCATTTTAGTCACTGGTGAGATTTTCAGTGGTCATTTCCTGTGGACTCTTCATGGATCCCCCTGGTCCACATCTCGTCTGTCTCCTGGACAGTCTCAGGAACCCAGTCAATCGCCGGGTTCCAGCCGGCACCACGGGGAGCTGATCACGGAAACTGGCTGAGGAGCGCCTTCAGCTGCACTGGCTGCCTGCTGCCCCGGACGGTGGAAATATCCCCGAGCAGCCCCGAGAATTGTCAGGCATGTTAATTCCCAAACACCTAAGGTTAATATCCAAAAAGGAGGCAGAGGAGTCCTTTCTGCTTTCACCAAAAATAGGGAGAAGCCATGGGGCATTCCCTCTCAACATTTTGGAGGATGCAGCCTCCTTTATATCCTATTTTCCCGGACTCATTTCCCTCTCTCTTTCCCCACTGTCTGAGGTATTTGAGAGGTACAGACTTCCAGAATGCCTGATAGCTACGATTATCTTCTAATATATAACCTTCCCTTTTAATTTTAAATTCTTACAGAATTCAAAGATTTTCACCTTTGCTTCTTTCAACTTTCAAGATCAAATTTAATTTATCAGCAATCCTACAGTTTGTTTGTAGAGGAAACTGTTTTATTCCATGCATCAATGAGTGGAATCCATCCCAGTAGTTTTTTCATCTCTTAGTGCTAATCTTATCTACCAGCACATCCACAGCTTCTTTATAAAGACAACTCCACCATTCCAATCAAGCCCATCTGTCAGGGTGAGTCAGGGCAGCGGGCTGTTAGCCCCGCCTGCCGGGGGCAGCTGCAATCCCTGCCCGGCTGCCGAGGCCTCTGCTCCCTGTGCGGACCAGGGCTGCCGTGGCCAGAGCAGACACAGAGACTTTTTCGAAATGCAAGACAGACAGAAAAACAGAGGGAAACATGGCAGTGTCATTGTGGAGTCTTTTTGTCCTGTGAAATTTTGTAGCTATTGGTGTTTATGTGCTCCTGCCAATCCCTTCATGAAAAACAGCCTTCCAGGAAGGAGCAACATTATCTGACACATAGCAAGTGTTGCCAGCAGTTGCTGCAGGTGCCGGTGCCAACAGCCCCTGTAGGATGGAGTGCAGCCCCCAGTGCACCTTGCCTTTGGCTGCCCTCTGGCACAGAAGCCCCTCCAGGGCAAAGGTCTCTGGGACAGGAGACAGGAATCAGCCCTGCCAGGTCTCGGGGGAATGGCAGGTCTGCTTGGGCAGGGACTCTGCTACACCCGCTGATGTCAGTGCTCCCTGGGCCCCTGGGGGTCAGAGCAGCATTCGTGCCCTGCACCACACGTTTCTTGTCTGTGTCACACCGCTGCATTCAGGACGGCCACCAGGCGGGTTGTGTCCCAAGGAGGCCGTGCCAGCTCCTGTGCAAGGCTCCGCGCTCTTCCCGTCGCAGCTGCCTCGGCAGCCACGGGGGCTCCTTCTGCTGCCCTGAGCCCGCAGAGCAGGGCAGCGTTTGCTGATGCTCTGAGCCGTTCCTAAGGATCCTGTCGGGCTGTCTGAGACACTTGGGGCAAGGCATTCCATAACACCTGTGCCATTTTGTGGGGGCTGATTGCAGCCCCAGGGCAGGGGGCAGTGTGTACAGGGGCCCTTTGTGACACGGTGCAGCATGGTCACTGTGCCATGGAACCACACAGCGTGTCCAAGGGCCCATTGTGACATGTGGTGACATAAGTGCTGGCAGTGACGCAGCCATGCCACAGTGCTCAGAGCATGCGACGGGACAGGACAGGACAGAGCGCTGCCATCAGGAGCCCCTGCACAGCGCACTTGTTCCTTGCTGACCCGCAGCTTCTCCAAGGCATTACTCCTGCAGGTGACCTCGAGGCCAGACCACAGCATTTGCTGACCTGTGGCCTTCCCGAGGCTTCCCTTCTGCAGGTGCCCTCGAGGGCGCACCGTGGCACTTGGTGAGCCGGAGCTTCCTCGAGGCATCTCCCATCCCTGCGGCCTCTGCCACGGAGAGCAGACCCTGATATTTGCTGACCACGGTCCTTGACCTGGAGGAGTCCCCTATCCTTGTGGCAGCAGCCCTCGAGACCAGAGTGCAGGACTTGCTCTCCTGCAGCCTTGCCAAGACTTCACTTTTGCAGGTGCCTTCCAGACACAATTGCAGGACTTAGTGACTCACACCATTCCTGAGCCATCTCTCCTGCAAGTAGCCATGAATCCAGGCAGTGATGTAGAGCAGAATCCCCCAAGCATGTCCCATCTGGCCTTGGGGAATGAGGAGAAAGAAGGTGCTGGAACTACCCCAGCACAGCAGCCTGAAGTGGTTCAGCAGTTCCAGCTGGAGGGTGAGCAGCAGAGTTGGGCCTCAGGGCTGGTGCCTGCAGCCTGCTTGCCCCATCCCATCCCATATCATCCAGTCCCATCCCATCCCACACCATCCCATCCCATCCCATCGCCAGGGGGCATGCCAGTGGACAGGACAGAAGAGGGGCTGTGGCAGACTCCCCTCAGATGTGCCCCATGCCCTGTGCCCTCGTGGGGCTGTCCCTGCTGGGGAGCAGGGCTGGCCTCTGTTCTCTGGCCTCTCCTGCAGCCGCTCAGCTCGGGCTGCCCTCGCTCTTTGCCAGGTGCAGCCATGGAGCACACACGAGAGCAGCGCCGCACCCGCAGCCTCTTCCACAAAACAGCGCAGGTACCTGCAGCCGGCCCCACCTGGGCTGGGCCGCTTGGCACTGCTCAGCCCAGCACCGTGCTTGCAGCACTCCATGGAACCTCCCTCTCTTCTTGCCCTCCTGCTACAGATGGTTTGCAAATTCATGAAGAGAATGCGCGAGGAAGAGACCGGCGTAGTGGGCACTGTGTTCCGAGGGTATTCTCCCATCTTCAAAAGCAGGACCAGTGCTGCCATGCTGGATATGCTTGTGCAGGAGGGTCCTTCCAATGCAAAGCAAGTAAGCAGCCTGTGGCCTGCCGTTGATCCTCCCAGGAACTGCTTGGCCTCTCAAGCAGTGCCTGCTGCTCACTGTAAGCCTCAGAAGCCATGGGAGTGAGGCCAAAGCTCCGCGTCTCTTCTCTGGGGCAGCTGGGCACATGACTGCCTCTGGCAGCTTCCCAAGTCTCCCGTGCCTTCTGCAGGTGCCCGCCATGGTGAGGTACATCCACCAGTGGCTCACGGCCAATGAGAGGCCTGAGTACAATGTGTACAGGCCCCTTCTGGACCTGACAGAGGCACAGCCTGCAGACGTGGTGATGGCTCTCCTGCGTGTGGCCCCATCGTGTGACAGGTATGGGGCCCACGTGCCCACAAGGCTCCGGGCTCACCAGCCCATCACCCTGTACAGCCTGTCCCAGGTGTCTGGCAAACAGAGAATTGCAGGGCCCTCTGGCTCCTCCTTTTGCCAGCCCCACCATGGCAGCCCCTGACGTGCTGCCCTGCTCGCTCCCTGCCCCTCAGGGGCCAGTGCCCACAGGTCTGGGCTGCCTGGCTGCTGCCAGTGAGGGGCAGTGGGCACAGGTAGGGCTAGCAAAAAGCTCAGCTCGCCACTGCTGCACAGACCACAGTGCTTTGTCCCAGACCTGACTGAGACACGGCTCTCACCCCACAGAGCTGCTATGGCCATGTGGAAGAGCATCATGTGCTCGTGCAGGACAGCCGAGCCGGCCATGCTGATACTCCTTGATGTGCTGGGCAACTGGCCAGAGCACAGCACCAGCACCTCTGATGGTGACTGCACGGCTGTCCTTACCCTTGCTGTGAGTTTCTGCAACTTGCCTTTGCTCACCCCAAGGTCACCTCTCCGTCAGCTCTCCAGCCTCCATCCCCAGGGCATCTCCCTGCCTCGGGTGCCTGCCTGCATCCTGGCCTAGGGGCAGCTTCAGGGCCACCAGGCCCGCAGCTGCCCCTGCATCTCCGCCGGCCTCTGCCTCCCACTCTCGGGCCCTGCCACATGGACACCTCGGTGGTGAGCGCTGTCTCAGGCTGCTGTGTCCTTTGCAGGCAACTGTGGTGATCTGGAAGATCCTCCACGTGCCCTGCGTCCCCCACGTCGTGACCGTCTATTTCCCCCGCCTCTTTGCGCATCTGCTCTTCCAAGTGCTCTCCAGCACACTGCATATGCCAGAGGTGGTCCATACCTTCTGGAAGGGGTGCCAGCAGCAACACGGCCTTGCCACCAACCCCAACAGGTGCTCCCTCCATGGCAGTGTTTCTGTCCCTGCCATGTCCCCAGGACAGGAGCCAGTGCTCCCAGTGTGACCTGACCTTTGCTGTTCACACAGCTTTGCAGAGCAGACGCTGAAGGCCCTGCTCTGCCAACTGCACTATAAGGATGCGGTGGTGGCACTGGAAGACAAGCGGGCCTGGGACACGCTGCTCTGTGCTGACACCCAGCACTGTGCTGTAGGCATGCTGGCCAGGTGAGACCCCCTTCTCCGCACCTGCCCCTGGCATTTGTGCCCTGTGCCCAGGCTGCCCCACACGGTCCTCGTGATTGTGGGCTAGAGGGATTTGTCACCAAGGGATGGCCAAGGAGGCAGCAAATGTCTGGGAGTGGAGGGTGCCCAAGAGCAGCAGCCCCCTCCCAAAGGACCCGGGTTTCCTTGCAGGGTTGCTGGAGAATGAACAGACCTCTGTGAGTCACTCTGGCAAGACGTTTGCCCTTGCTGGCTCAGGGTTTCCTTCTTGTTTGCTCCTGACAGAGAATTGTGCCACAAATCCGTAGCCTTGTGTTCCGAAATTGCCTCCTCCCTGCTTGGGCTGCTCAGCAAAGACATGCCATGCTGGGATTTGGCCACCATGGCGTTCCTTGTGGAGGTGAGCCTGAAGGCCAGCGCTGCCTGGCTGAGCTGCGTCCCAGCTCTCTGCACTCTCGTGGCCGCAGCTGCCTGGGACGGTGCCCGCGCCCTGTGCTGCTGCCTGGGCCCAGCCCTGTGCGGTTCGGGGCTCCTGCCGGCCGGCTCCCCTGGCAGCGCCCCGTGCCTTTCAGATCCTCCAGTGCAGGGCCTGCAGAGAATGGCACGAGCGCGCCCTGGACATCATGTCAAAGAACCTGCAGAGCGAGTGCAGGGAGAGGCATCGCCTGGCACTGCGAGGCCTCGTGCTGCTTGGCAAGAACGTCTCCATGGTGAGAAGGGGGCAGCGGCTGAAGCCGTGCTGCTGGCGTGGGGCTGGGGAACGCGGTCGCTTGCGCTTGGCTGGGCTTCGGGAGCTGAGGCAGCTGCTCCCAGCTCTCCTGCCTCCCCCTTCAGCTGCCCGAGTTCTTTGGCACAGGCCTTTGGCTTCTGGGCCCTGCGGCACCAGGGTGCCGTTTGACACGCTTCTGTTTCACACAGGCCATACGAATGTGGGGCCTGCACACAAGGCTCGTGGAGCTCCTGAGGGAAAATGACAGCGACGTGGTCAGGATGAGCATCGTTCTCCTCAGCTCTCTCTGGCCATACAATGGCTCCACAATATCAACCCCCCTCGCCCTGCAGCTGGCTGACATGCTCCTGCCTCTCTTTGACAACGTAAGGCTCGCTGCCTCCAGCCACGGCCACTGGCTGCTGCCTGCCCACACTGTGTGCCCAGGGCATTTCCAGGCCTTTGCCCATTTGGGCATGAAGCAGCCCATGCTGAGGTCTTTTTCTCCTCCTTTCCTACAGGATGACAGCCAGGTGCAGTTGAGCTCCATGTTCATCTTCCGAGAGCTGACAATTTTTTCAGCGGAAAGAATCCACACGGCCCTGAAATCCCATGTGCGCCAGAGCCTGCTCCCACTCTCCTTCCACTGTTACGACGAGAACCAGCGCGTGGCTGAGGTGAGGACTCAGCGGCTGCCGGCAGCCCCCTGGCAGGAGCCTTGGCTGCCTCCTCCTCTGGCACCTGGCGGGCTGCATTCTCCTCCTGGCCGTGCTCCAGCGACGTGGCTCCTGTGCCCTCAGCTGTGGTGCCACCTCCACCTCTGTGCTGCTCTCCAGGACTCCCGGGCAACGCTGCGTTCTTCAGCCAGGTACCTGCAGTGGAAGGATCTCCAAGAGATGCTGCAGGAGGAGCAGACCCGGAGTTGTGGCATGAATCTGGTAAGGATGGCCCGGCAGCCCCGGCCTCGGGCTGGAGAAGCCGCCTGAGCGCGCTCGCTGCTCAGTGTGTGCGGCTGGCAGCCGCGGCCCTGCCCAGTGCTGCAACCACACGCTGCTCTCTTCCCTGGGCTACGTGGGCTCTTCTCCCGGCTCCTTTGGGCTCGAGCCGGGTTCCGATGGATCCCCACCCCAGCCGGGCTGTTTGGAGAGGCAGCACTCTATCTCCCCTGACAGCAGCCAGCCCTGTGCCATCTGCAGAGCTCAGCTCCAGATGCTGGCCGCCTCTCAGGGCTCTGCGGGCAGGGGAGGCCAGTGCTGGCCGCACACAGCACCCGGCCAAGGGGCTGAGCCTGCACCAACTGCACCCTCCTGGCGTTCTCCCCAGCTGGCAGAGGACAAGAGCCGAGCGGGTGAGAACCTGCATCATGCCCTGCTGTACCTGGACAGCCCACAGGAGTCCCTGCGACAGGCAGCCATCAGGTTCCTTGGTGAGCCATGAGCACGGGCTCCCTCCAATCCCTTCCCCTCCGTGTCCCTGCCCAGCATATCTCCGTCTGCTGCCCCGGCATTGCCATCCGGGCCCGGTGCCGTGGAGCCCCGACTGCCCTCGGGGCTGCTGCCGCCCTCCCGCTGTCGTGCCCTTGGGCAGCAGTGTGTGACAGGGGCCCAGGCTGAGCCATGCAGGGGGTACGAGGGCGTGTGGCCTCAGGGCTGGCAGCGCCCCGGGCAGGGAGCTGTGCCGCTCGGGCCGTGACAGGCTCTGTGTTCTCAGGGATGGCCGGGCAGCACCTCAGGGGGCACAAGCGACAGCTCCGGCACATCTGTCAGGGTGAGTCAGGGCAGCGGGCTGTCAGCCCCGCCTGCTGGGGGCAGCTACAATCCCTGCCCAGCTGCCGAGGGCTCTGCTCCCTGTGTGGACCAGGGCTGCCTTGCCAGAGCAGCCACAGATATTTCGGGGCCTCGTGGGACAATAGTGCTTAGTAGCTTCGGGCTGTTCCCCATGCTCCCTGCTCCCTCATGGGCATTGCTAGAACTGCCTGGCATGGCACCAGCGTGGGGATCCCCTCGGGTCCCCTCAGCTGTGGGATCTGACCGTAGATGTGCTTGTATCTTTTGCAGCCCTTGAAGACAAGGCGGAGGACATGAGTCCTGCCACCAGGAGCCAGGCTCTCGAAACTGCCTTTCTCCTGCGGGCAGTAGAGAGAGCTTCGGGCTCCATATGGCAGAAGCTGCAACATCGCTTCTGCTGGGCTCGCTGCAAACGGCCTTGTCTGTGGGGCCGTGGCCGGCTCTGCTGCTGGAGCTCTGAGGAGAGCTGAGTGGAGAGGGTCTCTGTAAGCTGGGGCCACCTGAGCCAGGGGGGCTTGTTCTTTTATCCAAGATTGTTTTTTCCTTCTTTTATGTTTTCCTTTACAATGTAAATATAGAATGTGTTCTCACAGCCAGACTCCCAGGATCTTTCTTTTGGTGCCCAGTGTCTGCAAGGACAGGGGAAGAGGGGACTCGTGCTTGGCAAGCTGCCCAGGCATGCAGTGGGGAAGGGAGGATGGCCAGGAGCCCCTTGGCCTTTGGTGGTTGTGCTGCAGCCCTAACGCTGCCGAGCGAGCGGCTGGGCACGGCCGGAGCTGCTGCGAGAGCGGTGCCTGGAGATGGGCACAAGGCCTCTCCCAGCCAGGAAGCGCCATCTTTGTCCTCCTGCCCGAGTGCTGCTGCCTGCATTGCTGAGGGCTCCCAGGTGCCTCTGGATGTGGCTCCTGCGGAGCTGCTTCGGGGCCGCGCCGCTGCCGGGCAGGTTGGCGGGGCTGGGGCAGACCCTGAGGGGACGGGGCGCTGGGAGGCCACGAAGGGATGAGATGCTGCAGAAGCCCTGATGGGACAAGGCCCTGGGAAGGCACGAGGGCCACGTGGGTGGCAGAGAGTGGGTGGCAGGAGCTTCCAAGGGACAGGAGGCCCCTGAGGGGCCGGGCTGCTGGCAAGCCCTGAGCAATTGGGAGTCAGAGGCCAGAAGCAGCCCCCAGGCAAGCGCCTTGTTCCTGCCACCTGGCTGCTCTGGCGCTTCCCCAGAGAGTCTGCCACGCCTGTGGCTGAAGGCCTCGAGGCTGGGCCTCAGCAGGAGGCTGGGGACACCCCCGAGGGGCCCAGGCCGGGCTGGCTGGGGACAAGGAGGCCAAGGGGGCCCTGCCAGGGCACGGCCACTGGGGGCTGCCAGGGCAGTGGGCAGAGGCACGGCTGGCGGCCACGGAGCTGAGACCGAGGCCCCCCTGACACAGAGCTCTGGGCCTGCAGAGCTTCTGCCTCCATAGGGAGGGTGGCCGTGTCTCCTGGAGCTGGGCTGCCGAGTGGCTGCTGCCCCAGCGCCTCTGGGCACCACACAAACAGCACCAGAGACAGCACAGGAACAGCAGCACCCCAAACGCCGGCACCGGCTCCACGAGGCATCCGCACCAGCCGCGATGCCAACAGGGGCCATGCTGTGGGCACCATTGCAGGGTCCTTGGTCCTGGAGCATGTGTGCAGGCAGCCTGCTCAACACAACTGCTCCTCTCTCTACCAAAAGCTCACAGCCACACCCCAGCCCTTGCACTGCCACCCAAAACCCCCCTGTCCTGGGCTGGCCCCACAGCATGGGCAGCAGGGGACGGGGGGGATTCTGCCCCTCTGCCCTGCTCAGGTGAGATCTCACCTGCAGAGCTGCCTCCAGCCCTCAGGTCCAACACCACAAGGATGTGGAGCTGCTGGAGTGAGTCGAGATGTGAAAAATGAGGTTCACTTTCCTGACAAAATTTAAAAAGTTTCATGAAAGACGATAAGAGACAAACAGTAAAGCAAAAGTGGATATGGTCAGGTGCTTGGCATTCATCAGCCAGGAGCATCTTCAGCCAAGAGCAGATCTGCTGTTTTGGAGACACCCCTTAAATTCATCAGCCCAGTGCATATTCATGTCATGCATATTCAAACTCTTCTAAAATATAATTTCCATATTCCAGGAACTGTTTTACATGGTCACTCCCTGAGATCCCCTTTTTAGAGTATGCATGTTTCTTGGCTGTGGTTTTAATTTCTTTTCCTTATCAGTCTTAATTTGGGCTTCCATTTCTACAGTCCATCCTGGTAGCTGGTATATCAGTAGCAGGTGTCTTCACTGGGTGTTATCCAATCAAGCAGGCAGTTCACTTACTACAAAGACACTTTATCAGCTTGTGTTACTGCTAAAGAAAACTATACCTTAAAAACCCTTTTCACACCACGCATACAGTACCCACCCCAATATTTATGAAAAGCCAATACCATGATATGTATTATAACAAAGAGAGGCCAACGAGATGCTCCAAGGGCTGTAGCCCCTCTGCCCTGAGCCAGGCTGGGAGAGCTGGGGGTGTTCAGCCTGGAGACGAGAAGGCTCCAGGGAGAGCTCAGAGCCATTTCCAGTGCCTAAAGGAGCTCCCAAGAGAGATGAGAGATGACCTTGGACTAGGGCCTGGAATGCCAGGACAAGGGAAATGACTTGCCACTGACAGAGGACAGGCTTAGAAGAAATTCTTCCCTGTGGGGATGGTGAGGCCCTGGCACAGGTTGCCCAGAGCAGCTGTGGCTGCCTCATCTCTGGAGGTGTCCAAGGCCAGGTTGGAGGGGGCTTGGAGCAACCTGGTCTGGTGGCAAGGGGTGGAATAGGATGAGCTTGGTTATCAATTAGAAACAAAAAGCCTCACTATTCAGCAAAATTTACATTGCTTTATTTTATATAGACGGAGCAAGCAGCGCTGGGGAACATGAAGGGTCACCGCCCACTCCACGCTCCTTGGTTTGCAGCCTCTTTTTATAGTATGCTCTCTCGTTGTCATCAATAACTCTTGGTTTTTTGCTGTCATAATGTGGCCAGGTAAGCAGTGGTGGTTGAAATAAACATCTGTAAAGTCTCTGGGCGATAGTCAAGTCTCATCTGGCCTTGGCAGATAAAACCGGCGAAAATTGGGAAGTGTGGTCTTTATAGATAAGCAGCATTGATTGAACAAAGGCAGGAAGTCTGATTTTGCAAAATCTATCGGACTCATGGAAAGTCTAACTTTGTAAATGGTACTAGATACAACTTATTTAGAAAACATAATGTTCATAACAGGGAGATTTAAAACAGAAGGATTTAATCCTATATTTTCCTCTATCTAGGGTTCATGCTTCACTTCAGACCTTAGTATTCTATTTTATACAAACCCCAATACTTTTATGATTAACACCAATCTTTTATCAATTATCACAGCTTTGAGGTCCCTCCAGCCCAAAGCAGTCTGGGATTCTATGCTGAGGTGAGACATCGCTATAGGGATGATCAATCCAGAGGTTGCCAAGCTGCCGTGGCATCATGTCCATCGGGTGCTCCCTGACAAGGTCAAAGGGCAGCTCCTGAGGACACTGGGTCATCTGATTGGGCCAAGACTGCATGGAAATGGGGCTGGCTCCAGCCAGGAAGATGCATTACTGCCACTCATTGTGACAGACAACATGGAAAGGATAAATTTTCAGTTGCAAAATGGAGCTTAAAGATTAACCAGCAAATTAGGGAAAACAATGTAAAAGCAGACACACAGGATGTTAACCAGAGCTGGAAGCAGTGGAGAAACTAATAAGAAGGAACCAAGGTTGGTTTTGTGGCAAAGTTATGTAACAAGAAACAGCAGTGCATGCCCTAAGAGAAGTCCAACACAAGGGCCGGACAATTTGGGGGATTCTCAATGAATATGACCACCAGAGACCCCTTTAGATGACCCTCTAAGACCATAAAAGCACTTGCAGGAAGGGGCAGAGGTGGGTAAAGTAGTTCTAGGAAAATATTCATGTAGGAGCTAGGAAATATCTTGTGATGAAAATATGTGTCCCCCGTGGAATGAACATCCCATTGCAAAGTTTCATGGCACACATTTGCCTAGAAGAGACATCCTCTGCATATCAATATTAGTCATTAATCAGCAGAAATAGTGGCTCCAGGGATGATCTGTGAGTGGTGTCACCACAGCCTGAGCACTTCATGCACCTGATCCAGCAGCACTGAGCCCCCTGGTCTGGGCAGTTTTCCACTCCCTTCGCCATTCCCTCGGTCCATATCTCACCAGTCGGGCTCTGAGGAGACTGCGTGGCTGTTGAATGCTTTGCAATGTCAGGCAGCACCATCCCTGGTCTCCCATTATTCACAGAGTCAATCAGGTTGGACAGGCACCATTTCCCTGTGGTAAATCTCTGCTGCCTGTTCCAATGCCCTTCCCTCTCAGTTCCTTGAAAAGGTGTCCAGAAAGATTTGCTCCATCACCTTCCCAGGGATTCCAGAGGAGCTGATTAGCCTGAGGTTCTTCTGTAGATCCTCCTTTGTGCCCATCTTCAAGACTGCTGTATTGTTCTTTGGAGCCACCTTCGCTGGCCAGGCTTTTTTGAACACAATAGACAGCTGCTGTAGCTTCCTCTGCTCCTCACACCTGGTGTATGCCTGGCTCAAGAGCTCCCTAACTATTCTCCCCCTTCCATACTGCTTCTTCCGGAATGTCTCTGCACTCCTCAGGGATAACTTGATTCTTCTTCTACAGGTTTTATTCCACATTCCTTCTTTCTGAGATGAGCTTGATCAGAAGTTCTTGATTCAGTTGATCTCCTGTCACCCAGGATTGTGATTCTGCTTTTCACCTTCCTAAGTTACCTTCTTCTAAATTATGCCCTCAACCCTTCAACATTTCATCCTCAGCCACTTCCTGAATGTTTTCAGGATCAAGAATTCTTCCCTTCTATTCAAATGTCCTAGGAAGATGCGTGAATTTTCAGCTGGGCAAGCTTCAACTTTGATCTGTCATCATTAATGGAAAAAGTGATCTGGGAGGTAAAGGAACTCACAGAAGCACGGTTTCAGCTTTTGCCTAGGAATTGCTCCTGATCCTAATAGGGCTTCTGTGGTTTGAAGATTAGTCTTTCAGGGATCTCTTCACCCCAGCTTTAACCTCCCTCAGAGTGCTCCTTCCCACAGTAAGTCACAGCAGACTGGCACAGTTCCTATGCAGCTGACATCCATTGTCACCAACAACAGGACCACTTTACCTTTACCCACTGCTACTGATAGGGAGCATGGACCATTCCATTTTTCCCACATAAGATATGGAACAGAAATTCCTCTTGTCAATCCTGCTAATCGTTTCTCAATACGTAAACTGTGTCACAGCTGGTGGAGGGAGGGGATCCTTCCCCTTTGCCCCACACCAGTGAGGTCAGCCCTGGAGTGCTGGGCCCAGAGCTGGGCTGCCCAGTACAGGAGACAGGAACAGACTGGACAGAGTCCAGCACAGGACCAGGAAGGTGATGGAGGGACTGGAGCATCTCTGCCATGAGGAGAGCCTGAGAGAGCTGGGACTGCCCAGCCTGCAGCAGAGCAGGCTCAGGGCAACTCATCCCTGGGGATAAATACCCAGGGGGATGCGGCAGAGGGGTCGGGGCCAGGGACAGCCCCAAGGGCCACGGGCACAAAGTGACACAGAGGAGGGGCCCCCCGAGCTCAGGAGACACTTCTGCACTGGGAGGGTGGCCGAGCACTGGGGCAGGTGCCCAGTGAGGTGGTGAAGTCTCCATGGCTGGAGAGACTCAAAAGCCACGTGGGCACATCCTGGGCAGCTGGCTCTGTGTGGCCCTGGGGGAGCCTCTCATTTCCAAAGCACTGACCCCTTTCTCCACAGGCTGTGCATCAGCAGGAGGGCTGCTCTTCCCCTGAGCTACTGGAGGACTTTTCTCCTTCAGAAGTCAAAGTTATTTCCTGGACAGACTTGCAGACAGGCAATGTAAAGTAGTCTGGGGGGAACACTCTCCTAAAAGTTCTGATTCTTCTCCCTTCAGGTGCCACCTGCACATTGGAATGGAGACAGAGTCACAGAAACCTGTCAGCAAACATGGAGCAAAAGGACCTCTGGGCATCAAGGCAAGGAGATCTCTGCTCAGACACCCTCGACTGCACCAGACAACACTGGGGACAAAAAGCTCTCGCTGCCAGCTCTGCAAGAGAGGCCAGTGTGTGTCCAGGGACACGGGGCCAGGGAGGGAGGCAGTGGAGTGAAGGTGCCTTTGTGAAAGCCATGGGCTGCCACAACAGAGAGAACAAACAAAAGGCTGTGCCCACAGCAGGGACAGGGAGAGGCAAGGAAACAAGCAGAGGACTCCAAAGCGCTGCCTGGGCTAACGTGCCCTGTTCCAGAGGAGCTGAGGCTCTGCACAGGCACTGAAAGCCCATTTTACCTCAGAAGTCCTCCTGGGCTCAGTGGTTGATTCACGCTTCTCTGCCTTGTCTTCTGCTGATGTTGCAGCCGTGCACCGCACACATTGCATGGCCTTCCTGGAGTGCTCTGACAGCTGCTCCCCTTCTGCTCCAGCAGCCTGCTGGGTATTCACAGAGGAGAAGATTCCCTTATTTCCAACACCACAAAAGCTGTCCTTCAGAAATCTCAGTATTGAGAAGCATCCTCGAAGCACCAGCACTGCAGCTGCTGTTCAGCCATTGATAGAATACTCTGCTCAGTTTAGTTCATCACTCTGCTCATCTGCTCCGTTCCTTTGCACGCACAATCCAAAGCCCCACGTGTTGCCTACCCTTGCCAGGTCACAGGAGAAGCAGCTCCCCATGCCCTGCTTTTGGCCTGGAGCTGATTTGAACAGCAAACCCCTGCAGAGCCAGCCCAGGGGCAGGGAGCAAACTCTCCCTCTCACAACCTCAGACCATTCCACAGGGGAGCAGAGAACAATGTGGGCAACCAAGCCCAGGGGCAGAAGGAGCCTTCAAGCACTTCTGAGGGCTTAAAACTCCTCCAACTCCTCTTTCCTGACATCACAGGCTTGTATTCCAGAGCAGCCTGAGGCTTTGCAGAGGCAGTGAAAGACCATTTTACCTGCTCGCCAGTTCTCCTGGGCTCTGTGCTCCCTTCAGGCCACTCTGTCTTCGCCTTCTCTTGTGCTGCAACTGGTTGCTCAGATTCCAGGCTGATCTCTGACTTAAATAACAGCTGCTCCTCTTGTGCTCCAACAGCCTGCTACGTATACACAGAGATGATTCCCTTATTTCAAGCTCCACACAAGCTGTACCTCAGAAATCTCCATCACAGGAAGCATCCTCAAAGCACCAGCCTTCTCAGCTGGTGTTCAGCCTCCTCAGTACAAAACTCTGCTGGGTTTAATCCATCACTCTGTTCACCTGCTGCATTCCTTCCCACACCAAATCTAAATCCCCACATGTTGCCTCCCCTTGTGTGGCCACAGGAGAAACAGCTTCCCAAGCCCACATTTTGGCCTTGACTGATTTGAACAGCAAACTCCAGAGCTGTTCAGCCATTCCAGGTGTGCCAGAAAACAATCTGGCAGTCAATTCTGTCTGGCTGGAGCCAGGCACACAGACAAGGCTGCCTGCTGCAGCCTGGGATGTATTGCCCAAGCAGGCCTGGACTGACAGGGATAGAGAGGCCCAAATGATTATGGAGAACATCATTGAAATATTTCAGGGACATTGCAGTGGACTGAAGATCAATGCCAGTGCCTACCTGGAGACATGTCTTTCCCTTCAGGAAGGCAAATTCTTTCTTAACAGCCCCCCTGGCAATCTTATCCTTGGACAGCTGAGCAGTCAGAGTGCTCCCTCTCCCTTCCTTCAAAGCAGAAGCCTCAAGGTCCAACACATTCTGCTTGCTTTCCATTTCAATGTCCAGTTGCTCCTCAGGCATCATTCTTCCCTGCTGACTTTGCATCTCAGCTGCATGCATCTCATTCTTCATTTCCAGCTCTCTCATCTGCTGCTGGTACAATTCCCGTTCATGCTGCAGGAGAAACAGGGAGGAAAAGGGTCACTCATTCCCTCTCTCAGTTTGTTTCTCATTCCAGATCTGGACTCCTGTCCCAGGGGCAGGCACAGGCTGCTCCTCTCTCTCTGCCTCTCAGCATGCTGCAGACCTTGCTGGGACCCCCTTGATGCTGCATCTTTCCCAGCTCACTCAGACCATCCCAGCTCCCTTCCTGCCCTTCCCCAACCTCTTGCAGCTCCACTCCAGTGTTCCTTTGGGGAGGAGCTGCCAGAACTGCAGCCACCATTTCAGTCCACGTTAAGCAGGATTTAGGCAGTGCCAGGAAAATGTGCTCTCCAGCAGGGAGGAAGGGAAGAGCAAACACCCCCAGCATTCCATTCCCTGAGTTGGGGCAACAGCAGTGGTTTTCCACCTCTCCTGTGTAGAGTTTCCATGGCACCATCCCGAGAGCCCCACTGCCCTCTCTTGGAGCAGCATTGGCCAGATCAGGCTGTCATTCTCTGCTGCCACTCAGGACCACTTCTCCTCTCGCAGGCACACGTCCTTCTCTGCATCAGCACTTGGCTTTCCTCTCTTCTCTCCCCACTGGCTGCTCTTAGATGGCCAAGGCCAAACACCTTTCTATCAACAGCAAACCAGCTCTTCACACCCCTCCTTCCAGATCCAGATGCTTATTAATCTGAACATGGCTTAGCCCATGAGGAATTGCTCAAACCATGCAATGCCAGTAGAGACAGTGTGGACATTGAGAACTAAAGCATCTAGGACACAGAACTCCAACATGGATGTAAATCAGCAGCCTCAGCACTAAGGGACTTTGACATGACTACAACATCTTTTCCTCCTTATTCAGAAGAATGTAATTAGAAAAGGTATACTGCAAAAAGGTGCTCCTTAGAACTATTAACAGAAGGTCCAAACAGAGGTACAAAATGGCCCTTTGTGGCATCTGCCGATCTCACCAGCAAATCCTTCCTTTCCTTCTCCAGGCTCTCCAATTTCCTCCACAGAGATGCCACCTCCTGATGAAGAGTCTCAGCCTCTTGCTTCAGGGCAATTTCTAGAGAGGTCTTCTGCTGCTCTTCCCTCCTTATCACTGCAACAGAGAAGGAGAAGAAGTTGGAAAAAAGTAAAGCAAATGCAAACTGATGAACATCCTGCAGAGACAACAGCCCTGTCTCCTCTCTTTGCATGTGTTTGATGGGCCCTAAGCCCACAAAGAGCTCCAAAGCAGACAGAAATGAAGGAAACTTCCACAAAACAAAACAAAAAAAAAACAAACAGGAATGAATGGGGCAGGGTTCAAAGGATTAGGAAAATGTGTTTCGCGGTGGGCTTGTGCAGAATGAGCAATCCAAGCGAGACCAAGGAGCAGGGATGCCTGTGCAGCCCTGCTCCAGAGGGATCAATAGCCTGGAAGCCCTGCAGGGGCTAGAGTTTGGGGGAAATGAGCTGAGGCATCCAGCTACAGCTCCTTAGCACAGACACCACCTGAAAGGCACCAGCTGTGCACAGGATCAGCCACAGCACAGCCAGATGACACTGCCAGCCATGGCATCTTTCTAGAGAAAAGGTTTTCACAGGAATTACAATGGATAAATGTCCTGATGGTTGTGTTTGCTCATCTGCCCTGTCTGGGCACTCCCCTTTTTCTGTGCATGGGATCAGATAACCCCACTGGTGTGGATATGATAAGGTAGTGAAAGGATGGGAGAGAAGCTGTACCTTGCTCACTTTCCTCCAACAGTTTCTGCAGCTCCTGATTTTGAGCATTTAGTTGGTCTCTCCGAGCCTGTGTCTTCCTCAGCTCCAGCTCCATGGCCTTACACTGTGTGGCCATGGCCTCTGCTCTTTCCTCAGAGCTTTGGAGCCTCACATGCAGCTCAGACACCTCAGTTTCCAGATGCTTCTCTTGAGTCTGCTGGAGAGCTGCCTTCTCCATCACTGCCTCCAGCAGGGCTGAGGCCTGGAAGATGGATGCACAGAGCCTCAGGGACAGGGCTGCTCCTGAGGCAGCAGACTGGGCAGGAGGGAGAGCAAGGAAGCAGAAAGGACTTCAGGCAAAAAACATGCAGGAAACTGAAGGTGCAGAACAAAGGATTGCAATGGAGACAAATGTGGAGAAAACAGGGAAAGGAAGGCAATGGACACCCTTGAGGCTGCAGCTCTGAACATTGCCTAAACTGGCTGTGCTGGAAGTGCCCTGCCCAGCCTGCCACAGCCACGGCTGTGTCCCCACATTGCTCAGTGCCCAGCACAGGCACCAGCTCCATCTGGCACAACGCTGTTAACACAGGGACAGAGAAGCTCCAAAGGAGTCTGCTGCTGCCTCTCCTCCCAGATTTCCTGCTGGGACCAAGGAGATAATGGGGGAAACATCAGCAGCACAGACCAGATCCAGCCTTGGCCTCAGGGTGCAGCAGCAGCCGTGGGCAGAGCACGGCAGCAGTGGATGCTGCTGGGAGGGGAAAGAGGTTGGGGCCTCCAAGCCAAAGGTGGTGTTCTGTGTCCATGGAGAAGAGGATGCCAGTGCACAGCTTACCTGAGTGTTGAGCTCCTGCAGTTCTTTGTGCGTTTTGAAAAGAGCTGCTCAGCCTGCTGAAGAGCAGAATGATACTGAAACACCTGAATGATTGTTCAGAGCCAGGTTCTTTTCCTCCAGGGTTCGGAGGCACAGGTTCTTTTCCTCCTGAGACAGAATTAGCCGAGAAGAAAAGCGTGTAACTCTTTACTACATGGTATGACATTTTAGAAACTCTTAGGACTTGCACCACCTCAGGGAAAAGCTGCTCTATCTGATGAGCTTTGTCTAAACAACTTGGCTGTTTGTTCCCCCTGAAGTCACAGCCCATCATGTGCCCACTCTGTATTTGGTCCTGAAAGAATGAGGAGTTCCTGCCTACATACCCTGCCTTCTTTTTCAAATGGAAATATGAATCCTGTGGCACTGAGGATTGGCAGGACTTGATCAGCTGGAGAAGCCCCCTAACCTTGGGCTTGTTTAGCTTAGTGCCAGTGCCAGCGCCAGTGCCAGCGCCAGTGCCAGCGCCAGCACCAGTGCCAGCGCCAGTGCCAGCGCCAGTGCCAGTGCCAATGCCAGTGCCAACGCCAGTGCCAGTGCCGGCGCCGGGGTAGTGCCAGCTTTTCCTGTCTCTGTGGAGTTGGAGATAGTTGGCACCATGGTATAACAAAACAAACGGCAGCTCTGTATGCAGGGCTGGCGCCTTTCGCAGGCGCCCAAGCGCTGCAACCCCCATCAGCGGCACCCGTGCCGGGGCAGCCGCGGGTCGTGGGCGGCCCAGCCGTGGGGGCGGGTCCCACGCTGCCTGCAGGTCCAACCGCGGGGGCTGGACAGCAGGCACGGCCGCTGCAGGGACGGGAGAACAGGCACGGCCGCTGCAAGGACGGGACAGAAAGCACGGCCGCTGCAGGGACAGGAGAACAGGCACGGCCGCTGCAGGGACGGGACAGCAGGCACGGCCGCTGCAGGGACGGGAGAACAGGCACGGCCGCTGCAGGGACGGGAGAACAGGCACGGCCGCTGCAGGGACAGGAGAACAGGCACGGCCGCTGCAGGGACAGGAGAACAGGCACGGCCGCTGCAGGGACGGGACAGCAGGCACGGCGGCTGCAGGGACGGGACAGCAGGCACGGCGGCTGCAGGGACGGGAGAACAGGCACGGCCGCTGCAGGGACGGGAGAACAGGCACGGCCGCTGCAGGGACGGGAGAACAGGCACGGCCGCTGCAGGGACGGGAGAACAGGCACGGAGCGGTGCTGGTGCCGCCTTCGTCACAGTCCTCAGCGTCAGGCCCCACACACCCAGGAATGCCGGCATCCCCTTCCGGTTCTCCAGGGACACCGCCGCATTTCTCGCCGTCTGCAGGGCCTTTTGCTGGCGCTGCAGTGACACCATGACAGCGAGACTCAAAAATCGCCGCAGTTTTTGGGAAGCAGTTAAAAGGCTGGCATTGCAGCAGGGCCATTGGAATTTGCTGGAACGGGTGGGGATGCCAAAGAGGGGTGTCCTTCGGGTCAAGGGAGTGGATGAGAGCGTCCAGGTGGATGCTGCTGAGCTTGGCCCAGTCCCTGAGGACAACCTGCCACAGGACTGTGATGAGGATGGCCAGGGGACTGGGGGAGCTCGACCCTTTTCTGTCTTTAAGGCAGCTCCCAATACAGGACAGCCAGATATGATCCTATAGCTTGGCGTGCTGTTCAGCATTTGCATGGCAGGGTCACACGGTTTGGGCTTGTCTCTATCCAAATGATGCAAATTATTAGAGTGTTGAATGTGACCTTACTGACACCTTACGATGTCAGACATATAGCCCAAGTGCTCTTTCAGCCTGTTCAATTTAGAGTGTTTGAGAACACTTGGAGGCAGATGGCTGACAAGGCAGTTGCAGAAAATATGATGCGACCCCAGGATGATCCCAGGTGTGCTGTGGGGAGCGATGCTTTGCTGGGTCTGCATGGCTTTGCTAGCCCTGGTTTTCAGGCTACCTGGGATCCTCTGATCCTTGCACAATGCCAAGAAATTGGATTTGCAGCAATTCTAAAAGCAATAGAGGCTGCAGCTCCAAAGCCAAAATATGTAAAAATGACTCAAGGCCCTAGAGAGCCATTCTTAGAATTTGTTGAGAAAGTGGCAAGAGCTTTAGAAAAGCAGGTTGAGGATGATGCTCAAAAGCAGCCGTTATGTGATCAGCTGGCCAGAGACAGTGCTAATGATGATTGTGCAAACATCATACACTAAGATGGTGGGTTCGGATCTACAGACAAACACCAAAGTCTTTTGGACAATGAATATCTGCGATCAGCACCCACCGATTTTGTGTACTCTGATGATACCAGGTGCCACCCTACCTCAGATTCAACTCAGAGGTTTGAGTTTTGGCCACCAGGAGAGTGTGCATTGAGACAAATTTCTCATTGGGGTCCCTGAGGTGAATGGTAGAAATTATCCTATGATGACTTTACAGTGGTGGACTGATAGCCTGTGTGGCAGAAATAGTGGCCCCTACCAAAAATTCAGTTGATAGCCCTTGGTCAATTGGTTGGAATGAAGTGATCATTTTGGTTATTGATTTGAAGGATTGCTTTTTCACAATCCCCTTGTGTCTGATGACAGACCAAAACTTGTTTTTATGGTGCCTTCAGTGAAAAATTCTGAGATGGGACGGAGATATCAATGGAAAGTCTTGGCACAGGGTTGCCAATTAGCCTGACACAGTGCAGCAGGCTGCAGCAAGCTTTTTACTCATCAGGTATACCGAGTGGATCCTTCCATTTATATCTCTGTGTTTATCACCACTCCGGATTTACATCCTCAGGTATCAATGGCCAGTTACCTGGGAGGATGAGTCTGGTTGGTAAATGCTGAAAGTCCAAGAGACAGGTTCTGCTCAGATAATTGAGTTGAAAGAGGTCACAATGGCATTCCAACAGCTTTGTCAGGTACCTCTGAATTTGGTCAAAGCGTGTTTTTGATAAACAGGAAAAGGGAGTGGCTGGTGAGGTACCGCACAGCCAATTGGGAAAAGCTTTGCAGTCCTTCAATCACCTTACTGTGCCACAAGATTCCAATAATCCTGTTCTTGTGAATCATTTCTCTTCCTTGCAGGCTGCGGATGAGACGCGCCTGCCTCATCATTTGGGGTCGCGGGGACGCTCGCGTCTCAAGGGATCCCGGGGGACGCTGGCTGCCTGCGAGGTGTGTGCGCCCTGAGCTGCGGCACCAGGGGCACAATGCAGCCCAGGCACAGCCTTCGAATGCTGACCAGCGAGCCCATCACCAGCCAGACGGTTCCTCTACAAGCACAGGATGAGCATTCGTCTGTTTCTTTGCAACTGTTTTAGGCCATTGAACGTTGTTAATGGGTTTTCTGAAATGCATTAGAAATGATAAGTCTGTGAATGGTGGTGGGTTTTGTTGTTGCATTAGAATTGGTTTTGCAGGGAAAAAGCACCACTTGTGAAGATTTGCCTGGGCACTTCAGGTGAACACAGATCTTCTGAGTGGTGTTTGTTCTCCTTTGCAAGGGCACTGTGGAGGATTACAAATACTTCTTTTTCTTTTTCTTTTAAACTAAAAATGGGACTTGTGGACACCACTGAAGGAAGGCCCAGGTAGAGTTTGTCAGGCCTTTTGTCTGGTCCTCTGTCTTTTTTGAAGGCTGTGTAACTTTCTCAGCTCCAGCCAGGATTTTTCTCAGGCTAGAGACTTCTCTTTACAGAAAACACAAGAGAAATAAAGAAATAAACACCTGCTGGATCTGTGGGAAGGCCAGAGAAAGGGAGGTGTCTCTTTCTCTGACCAATGAACTGTCTGTGTTGTGTTTTTCACAAATAATCTTACCGGAATCATGGCTTCCTTTAATAAACTGCTCTTTCATACAGCAAGTAGGAGAGTGCCTTGTTACTGTGTTCTCTCTCTGCTCTGTAACTCTTCAAAGAGCAACAGCAATAGAGCTGGAGAGGGACTTAAGCCAGAGGCCTTCAGGGACAGGACAAGGGACAATGGCTTCCCACTGAGACATGGCAGGGGTGGATGGACTATTGGGAGGGAATTCTGCCCTGTGAGGGTGCTGAGGCCCTGGCACAGGTTGCCCAGAGAAGCTGAGATTGCCCCTGGATCCCTGGGAGTGTTCAAGGCCAAGTTGGACTGGGGTGTGGGCAGCTTCCCTTCTGGTGTTCTTAGAAGTGATGAGACACCTTCCAGCATGTTCATTTGTGCTGCTGTCAAACTGCTGGGCTGGAAATACTCACAAGGAGGAGGGCAAGAGCCCAGCTGGAATTGCTGTGCTCTGGGACAGCCTGGGAAGGATTTAGAGGCACTGCCTCAGGGGCAGCCATGCAGTCTGAGTGTGCTCTGCCCTGTGCTCTTCCAGGGAGCTCGAGGCCTTTCTCACCAGGGACGTTCCTCCAGATCCTCTGAGGTGAGTAAACAGTGCAGAGCTGGTTAGGATTTTGAAACTGGTTCTCCATGAATGGAAACTGGTTCTTGTGAGATCAGAAGAGGCACCTCAGTGGTACTTTGGAATAGGAACAGAATAGCTGACTAACAGCTGGATGTGGGCTTTCAGGTGCTGTTAGACTACAGTGACAGCATGGGCAACTCCATCATCTGCACTGACAGTCCTGGGAACGTGCTCTCAACTCTGGCATCCACTGATGAACAGCATCCCTTGGAATTGGTTCAGGAAGCCAATTCAGGAGAATTGTGAGCATTCGCAGCAACATTTTGAGAAAATGGCAGAGAAATGCCAGAGGTTCAGAAGCCGCCAGCAGCACATAGAATGTCTGCTAGAAGAAATCAGAAGGTGAGCATTTCCTCCTCCTCCTGCTGTGTTCCAGCAGTAATTTCCTTCCAAGCCTGGGATTTCAGAGGGATCCTGGGAGAAGAAATCACCTGCTTTAGTATGCACAGGCCTCAGTGTGGCTCTCAAGCATCGTCCAGTCTGGGTTTTTCACGTTCTACTGTGACTCCCAAGGCTGTCTGGTCAATGCAGAGCCATGTTTGAAGAGAAGACTCCTTCTTCTCACCATGCTGCTTCCCTGAATTCTGTTCTTTGCGTGCCCCTGCTCAGCCACTGCTTCTCACTGAAGGAAGGCAAAATCCTGCCTTCCTTTCCCTTTGCCTCTAGAGGATTTCCTTTGGAGGGAAGGAACAAGGTCTTGCTTAGCCCACTGCACCCTGCTCCATCCTAGAGTGCTGCAAATGGGATCAGTGACCCCTCAGGCCTCTCAGCTCTTTTGACTGAGCCTTGTCTCTGCAGTGACTGTGCAAATGTTGAGAAGTCCAAGGAAATTTGCAGCAATGAATTGGAATCCCAGAGCCAGGAGCCTTGAGTCTGTGTCAGAAGAAAACCAAGCAGAAGAAGGAAGTTTCAGCCCAGGCAGATAAGGCAGAGCACAAGGACAGGATGGAGGTTGGTTTTGGAAATGAGACTGGTTACCTTTGAAATCTTGTCTTGGCTTTTCTTGTACAGTGGAGGACTTGGCTGCACTCGAAGGAGAAGACCCCTCATTGCAGAGCGAGCTGGAAGTCAAGACACAGACATTGGAGGAATTGCAGCTTCAGAGGGATCTGCTGGAGCAAGAGAGGGATGATGTTACCACGGCTCTGGACACATGATTGCTAGGCAGCACCTGTGGGAGTGGGAATTGTGCCAGCCAGATCAGCCCAGATGCTGTTTCTGGCAGTAGAACCAGGGACACTGCTGTAGAAACCTGGCTCAGGATGGCCCATGCATTTATCAGCCAGGGATACCCATGTTCATCAGCAACGTTGTATATGCTTCTGCAAAATTTGTTTATTTGGGCAGCTCCAGAGCCTCTTAAAGAGGGACCAGAGCTGGGGAAGGGTCTGGCACCCAGGTGTGGCAAGGAGGGACTGATGGAGTTCCTATTGGTCTGTCCTTGAGTCTGGGATATCAGAGAGGGGAAGGTGACATCTGTTGTTCTGGTTGCACTCAATAATTAGGAAGGTTTTTCCCAACAGAAATGATTTCACTAGTCTCCTTTTAAATTCCAGCAAATGACTTGTTTTCTGGAGTGGAGAAATCCAGTGCTGTTGTCTTTTCAGGTTGAGGGTTGTGGGAGGGATGAAGCTTCACATTTTTAAGCAAGGATATTCCCTGAAACTTCATCTCGCGGACATTTTTCTTCCCTCCTCAGGCAAGTGAACGTGAAAGGCACCCTGCAGGGATGCTGGAACAATGGGAAAAAGAGAAGGCAGAGAGAGAGCAGGAGCACCAGGAGGTGCTGTTTGAAATGAGGCAGAAAGTTGCCACCCTGCAGGCCCAACAAGAACAAGAAAAATCTAGATTTGAAAATGCCAAGCGAGAGGTAATGATTGTGAAAGGAGAACTGGTGTGATTTTTTGCAAGGCTGGAGCTGTGGGAGATGGCAGGATATGGGACTGTGTGGAGCATGTCGTCCTTGTCTTCTACACTGGATTTGGGGTGCTGAAAGGTGAACGGGGCAATCTCTGGGCCCAGGAATGAGCCCTCTCATAGGAAGCCAGGCAGAAACATCAGCTTCCAGCTGAGTTGTGAGTGCTGCTCTTGTGCTCTGTTTTTGTAAGATATACCTCAGAGTATCTGCACTGTTCTCTTCCTGCTGCCCTTTTGGTGTGTACTGGCAGGTGTTCATAGCGAAAGTGAGTCTATAGGACTTGTCTTTTGTGGGCATGGGGAGGGCAGAGCAGGAATGCTGACAAGTTGTCCATATCCATTGTGAATCTGGTGCTGTCAGCACAGGGAGAAATTGAAAATTGTCCTTTACCTTTCCTCACAGCCTCTGCTGTGGCTGACAGTGACAAGCTGTGGCTGTAACCTCTGACTGCTCTGTTCTGTTTGACTGGAGGTGGGAGAGTTGACATCTCAGCTGGCAGCCTCCCGAGAGTCACAGGAATCGATCATCCAGAGAGAACAGCAAGATATGAGCTGGGCCCAAGTGGAGTCAAGGAAGTAAATGCTGGAGGTTGAAGGCATCCAGAAGATGCTGGAGGAGGCAGAAAATAAGAATAAGAAGCTGCAAATGTAGCTGCAGAATGTAGGGAGGATATGGAGTCAAGGGAAAGAAGTGGCTGAGCAAAATTCCCAATTACAGGATGCGGTGAATGTCCTAGAGAGGGAAAAAGTCAGTTAGAGGAAAGCCTGTGGGATTCTGCATTGTGGTGAATGGATTCCCTCTTGGCCATCTTTGCACATGCCAGGAGCTGTGGCAGCATTTCCTAAGTGGCAGAATCTCAACGATCCAAGTAGACACATCTCATTATCTCAGTGTTGCGCATCAATTAATTTCCCTTGATGCCTTTAGTGAAAGTGTTTCCAAAGATAAAGGCTCTCAGGGTAGCTCTTTCCCTCTAGGGACTGTTGTGTTGTTAGGTTAGGTGGGTTTGTAAACACTGCCCAAGCTGCAGTCATCCATCAGCTCCACCTTGGGTCCTGTAACTTGAAGCCTCTGGGATCTGGATCAGCCTGGCATCTGATGCCTTTGCTGGGCAGAGCCATCTGAAGGCCCTGATTGCTGATCTAGGCCAGATTGTCCTCAGAGACAACCAAAACCAAGAATGTCTCTGTTGGATGATTCATCATAAAATGCCCGCCAGTGCCTGGAGGGAGTCAAGCAAGGTCCCTGCCACCCTCCACAGTCACAGGCATTACTGACTGTACAAAAAATGCAAGAAATAAGATCAAGGTTAGGGGGGATCCCCCAGCTGATCAAGTCCTGCCAATCTTCATTGCCACAATATTCTCCTTCCAAGAAGAAGACAAGGGAAGGCAGGGCACTCTTGCTTGCCTGGAGGTTTCTGCATCTTCTATTAGATTGGGCTCCAAGCGTCTGTAACCATTTCTGCCTTTGGCCTTTGTTACTGCAGCTGAAAATAGGATGGATGCTGGTAAATCTTAGGGAACTTCCCAGACATCCCCTGGCTCTAGGCAGCTGTTTCTCTTCCCTGGAAAAACAAGTTGGGGCAAGGAAATGTCTTCCATGTTGACCAAACCTCCCTCCCTTGGAGCCTGGTTAGTCCGAAGAAAATTGTTCTTCCCTCCTAATGTCTTCATTGCAAGACTTCCATGGCTTTGTATTCACATTTCCATCTGAAAAAGAAGGCAGAGCATGTAAGCAGGAACTCTTCATTCTTTCAAACTCTTTCAAAACCAGAGTGGGGAAATGATGGGCTGTGAATGCAAGGGGAACAAACAGCCAAGTTGTTTAGACAAAGCGCATCAGATAGAGCAGTTTATCCCTGAGGTGGTGCAAGTCCTAAGAGTTTATAAAATGTCATACCATGTAGTAATGAGCTGTATGCTTTCCTTCTCATCTGGTACTGTCTCTGGAGGAAAAGAACCTGTGCCTCAGAACCCTGGAGGAAAAGAACCTGGCCCTGAACATTCATTTAGGTGTTTCAGTATCATTCTGCTCTTCAGGAGACTGAGCAGCTGTTTTTAAAATGCACAAAAGAACTGCAGGAGCTCAACACCCAGGTAAGCTGTGCACTGGCATCCTCTTCTCCATGGACACACAACACCACCTTTGGCTTGGAGGCCCCAACCTCTTTCCCCTCCCAGCAGCATCCACTGCTGCCGTGCTCTGCCCACGGCTGCTGCTGCACCCTGAGGCCAAGGCTGGATCTGGTCTGTGCTGCTGATGTTTCCCCCATTCTCTCCCGGGTCCCAGCAGGAAATCTGGGAGGAGAGGCAGCAGCAGACTCCTTTGGAGCTTCTCTGTCCCTGTGTTAGCAGAGTTGTGCCAGATGGAGCTGGTGCCTGTGCTGGGCACTGAGCAATGTGGGGACACAGCCGTGGCTGTGGCAGGCTGGGCAGGGCACTTCCAGCACAGCCAGTTCAGGCAGTGTTCAGAGCTGCAGCCTCAAGGGTGTCCATTGCCTTCCTTTCCCTGTTTTCTCCACATTTGTCTCCATTGCAATCCTTGGTTCTGCACCTTCAGTTTTCTACATGTTTTTTGCCTGAAGTCCTTTCTGCTTCCTTGCTCTCCCTACTGCCCAGTCTGCTGCCTCAGGAGCAGCCCTGTCCCTGAGGCTCTGTGCATCCATCTTCCTGACCTTGGCCCTGCTGGAGGCAGTGATGGAGAAGGCAGCTCTCCAGCAGACTCAAGAGAAGCATCTGGAAACTGAGGTGTCTGAGCTGCGTGTGAGGCTCCAAAGCTCTGAGGAAAGAGCAGAGGCCATGGCCACACAGTGTAAGGCCATGGAGCTGGAGCTGAGGAAGACACAGGCTCGGAGAGACCAACTAAATGCTCAAAATCAGGAGCTGCAGAAACGGTTGGAGGAAAGTGAGCAAGGTACAGCTTCTCTCCCATCCATTCACTACCCTATCCTATCCACACCAGTGGGGTTATCTGATCCCATGCACAGGAAAAGGGGAGTGCCCAGACAGGGCAGATGAGCAAACACAACCATCAGGACATTTATCCATTGTAATTCCTGTGAAAACCTTTTCTCTAGAAAGATGCCGTGGCTGGCATTGTCATCTGGCTGTGCTGTGGCTGATCCTGTGCACAGCTGGTGCCTTTCAGGTGGTGTCTGTGCTAAGGAGCTGTAGCTGGATGCCTCAGCTCAATTCCCCCAAACTCCAGCCCCTGCAGGGCTTCCAGGCTATTGATCCCTCTGGAGCAGGGCTGCACAGGCATCCCTGCTCCTCGGTCTCTCTTGGATTGCTCATTCTGCACAATCCCAAGAACAAAAATATTTTCCTATTCCTCTTAACCGTGTCCCTTTCATTCCTGTTTTTTTCCTTTGTGTGGAAATTTCCTTTATTTCTGTCTGCTTTGGCACACTGTTGTGCAAACACATGCAGGCAGAGAAGACGGTGCTATTGTCTCTGCGGGATGAACATCAGTTTTCCTTTGCTTTGCTTTTCCTGCTCTCCTCCTCCTTCTCCTTTCACTTCCCTGCTGTAGATTGGTTAAATGCAGAACTCAAGCATGCCTCTCTAGAAATTGCCCTGTAGAAAGAGGCCACTGAAAGGCAGGAGGAGGCTGAGACTCTTCATCAGGAGGTGGCATTTCTGCGGAGGAATTTGGGATGCTTGGAGAATGAAAGGAAGGATTTGCTGGTGAGATTGACAGCTGCCATAAAGGGCCATATTCTACCTCTGTTTGGACCTTGTGTTAATAGCTCTAAGGACCACGTTTTCCAATTTAACTTTTCTAATTACATTCTTTGGAATAATGAGGAAAAGATGTTGTAGACATTTCAATGTCACTTATCACAGAGGTTACACAGATGGTTTGCAAATTCATGAAGAGAATGCGCGAGGAAGAGACGGGAGTACTGGGCACAGTGTTCTGAGTGTATTCTCCCATCTTCAAAAGCAAGAGCAGTGCTGCCCTGCTGGATATGCAGGGCATATAAGGGTCCTTCCAATGCAAAGCAAGTAAGCAGCCTGTGGCCTGCCTTTGATCCCCCCAGGAACTGCTTGGCCTCTCAAGCAGTGCCTGCTGCTCACTGTAAGCCTCAGAAGCCATGGGAGTGAGGCCAAAGCTCCACGTCTCTTCTCTGGGGCAGCTGGGCACATGACTGCCTCTGGCAGCTTCCCAAGTCTCCCGTGCCTTCTGCAGGTGCCCGCCATGGTGAGGTACATCCACCAGTGGCTCATGGCCAATGAGAGGCCTGAGTACAATGTGTACAGGCCCCTTCTGGACCTGACAGAGGCACAGCCCGCAGACGTGGTGATGGCTCTCCTGCGTGTGGCCCCATCGTGTGACAGGTATGGGGCCCACGTGCCCACAAGGCTCCGGGCTCACCAGCCCATCACCCTGTACAGCCTGTCCCAGGTGTCTGGCAAACAGAGAATTGCAGGGCCCTCTGGCTCCTCCTTTTGCCAGCCCCACCATGGCAGCCCCTGACGTGCTGCCCTGCTCGCTCCCTGCCCCTCAGGGGCCAGTGCCCACAGGTCTGGGCTGCCTGGCTGATGCCAGTGAGAGGCAGTGGACATAGGCAGGGCTGGCAGCCAGCTCAGCTCGCCACTGCTGCACAGACCACAGTGCTTTGTCCCAGACCTGACTGAGACACGGCTCTCACCCCACAGAGCTGCTATGGCCATGTGGAAGAGCATCATGTGCTCGTGCAGGACAGCAGAGCTGGCCATGCTGATACTCCTTGATGTGCTGGGCAACTGGCCAGAGCACAGCACCAGCACCTCTGATGGTGACTGCACGGCTGTCCTTACCCTTGCTGTGAGTTTCTGCCACTGGCCTTTGCTCACCCCAAGGTCACCTCTCCGTCAGCTCTCCAGCCTCCATCCCCCAGGGCATCTCCCTGCCTCGGGTGCCTGCCTGCATCCTGGCCTAGGGGCAGCTTCAGGGTCACCAGGCCCGCAGCTGCCCCTGCATCTCCGCCGGCCTCTGCCTCCCACTCTCGGGCCCTGCCACATGGACACCTCGGTGGTGAGCGCTGTCTCAGGCTGCTGTGTCCTTTGCAGGCAACTGTGGTGATCTGGAAGATCCTCCACGTGCCCTGCGTCCCCCACGTCGTGACCGTCTATTTCCCCCGCCTCTTTGCGCATTTGCTCTTCCAAGTGCTCTCCAGCACACTGCATATGCCAGAGGTGGTCCATACCTTCTGGAAGGGGTGCCAGCAGCAACACGGCCTTGCCACCAACCCCAACAGGTGCTCCCTCCATGGCAGTGTTTCTGTCTCTGCCATGTCCCCAGGACAGGAGCCAGTGCTCCCAGTGTGACCTGACCTTTGCTGTTCACACAGCTTTGCAGAGCAGACGCTGAAGGCCCTGCTCTGCCAACTGCACTATAAGGATGCGGTGGTGGCACTGGAAGACAAGCGGGCCTGGGACACGCTGCTCTGTGCTGACACCCAGCACTGTGCTGTAGGCATGCTGGCCAGGTGAGACCCCCTTCTCCGCACCTGCCCCTGGCATTTGTGCCCTGTGCCCAGGCTGCCCCACACGGTCCTCGTCGTTGTGGGCTAGAGGGATTTGTCATCAAAAGATGGCCAAAGAGGCAGCAAAAGTCTGGGAGTGGAGGGTGCCCAAGAGCAGCCCCCTCCCAAAGGGACTAAGTCCTCTTGCAGGGTTGCTGGAGAACGAACAGAACTCCGTGAGTCACTGTGGGAAGAGGTTTGCCCTCATTGGCTCAGGGTTTTGCTTCCCGTTTGCTCCTGACAGAGAAATGTGCCAAGAATCCGTAGCCTTGTGTTCCGAAATTGCCTCCTCCCTGCTCGGGCTGCTCAGCAAAGACATGCCATGCTGGGATTTGGCCACCATGGCGTTCCTTGTGGAGGTGAGCCTGAAGGCCAGCGCTGCCTGGCTGAGCTGCGTCCCAGCTCTCTGCACTCTCGTGGCCGCAGCTGCCTGGGACGGTGCCCGCGCCCTGTGCTGCTGCCTGGGCCCAGCCCTGTGCGGTTCGGGGCTCCTGCCGGCCGGCTCCCCTGGCAGCGCCCCGTGCCTTTCAGATCCTCCAGTGCAGGGCCTGCAGAGAATGGCACGAGCGCGCCCTGGACATCATGTCAAAGAACCTGCAGAGCGAGTGCAGGGAGAGGCATCGCCTGGCACTGCGAGGCCTCGTGCTGCTCGGCAAGAACGTCTCCATGGTGAGAAGGGGGCAGCGGCTGAAGCCGTGCTGCTGGCGTGGGGCTGGGGAACACGGTCGCTTGCGCTTGGCTGGGCTTCGGGAGCTGAGGCAGCTGCTCCCAGCTCTCCTGCCTCCCCCTTCAGCTGCCCGAGTTCTTTGGCACAGGCCATTGGCTTCTGGGCCCTGCGGCACCAGGGTGCCGTTTGACACGCTTCTGTTTCACACAGGCCATACGAATGTGGGGCCTGCACACAAGGCTCGTGGAGCTCCTGAGGGAAAATGACAGCGACGTGGTCAGGATGAGCATCGTTCGCCTCAGCTCTCTCTGGCCATACAACGGCTCCACGATATCAACCCCCCTCGCCCTGCAGCTGGCTGACATGCTCCTGCCTCTCTTTGACAACGTAAGGCTCGCTGCCTCCAGCCACGGCCACTGGCTGCTGCCTGCCCACACTGTGTACCCGGGGCATTTCCAGGCCTTTGCCCATTTGGGCATGAAGCAGCCCATGCTGAGGTCTTTTTCTCCTCCTTTCCTACAGGATGATAGCCAGGTGCAGTTGAGCTCCATGTCCATCTTCCGAGAGCTGACGATTTTTTCAGCAGGAAGAATCCACACGGCCCTGAAGTCCCATGTGCGCCAGAGCCTGCTCCCACTCTCCTTCCACTGTCACGACGAGAACCAGCGCGTGGCTGAGGTGAGGACTCAGCGGCTGCCGGCAGCCCCCTGGCAGGAGCCTTGGCTGCCTCCTCCTCTGGCACCTGGCAGGCTGCATTCTCCTCCTGGCCGTGCTCCAGGGACGTGGCTCCTGTGCCCTGGGCTATGGTGTCACCTCCACCTCTGTGCTGCTCTCCAGGACTCCCGGGCAACGCTGTGTTCTTCAGCCAGGTACCTGCAGTGGAAGAATCTCCAAGAGATGCTGCAGGAGGAGCAGACCTGGAGTTGTGGCATGAATCTGGTAAGGACGGCCCGGCAGCCCCGGCCTCGGGCTGGAGAAGCCGCCTGAGCGCGCTCGCTGCTCAGTGTGTGCGGCTGGCAGCCGCAGCCCTGCCCAGTGCTGCAGCCACACGCTGCTCCCTTCCCTGGGCCACGTGGGCTCTGCTCCCGGCTCCTTTGGGCCCGAGCCCGGTTCCGATGGATCCCTGGCCCAGCTGGGCTGTTCAGCGGGGCAGCACTGTGTCTCCCCTGGCAGCAGCCAGCCCTTTGCCCCTGCAGAGCTCAGCTCCAGATGCTGGCCGCCTCATGGCTCTGTGGGCAGGGGAGGCCAGTGCTGGCCGCTCACAGCACCCGGCCAAGGGGCTGAGCCTGCACCAACTGCACCCTCCTGGCGTTCTCCCCAGCTGGCACAGGACAAGAGCCGAGCGGGTGAGAACCTGCGTCACGCGCTGCTGTACCTGGACAGCCCGCAGGAGTCCCTGCGACAGGCAGCCATCAGGTTCCTTGGTGAGCCATGAGCCCGGGCTCCCAACCCTCTCCTCCTTGTCCAGGCCCGGCACAGCTATTTCCCAGCCCCGGTTGCTGCCCCAGCATTGCCATCCGGGCCCGGTGCCGTGGAGCCCCGACTGCCCTCGGGGCTGCTGCCGCCCTCCCGCAGTCGTGCCCTTGGGCAGCAGTGTGTGACAGGGGCCCAGGCTGAGCCATGCAGGGGGTACGAGGGCATGTGGCCTCAGCCTGGCAGTGCCCCGGGCAGGGAGCTGTGCCGCTCGGGCCGTGACAGGCTCTGTGTTCTCAGGGATGGCCGGGCAGCACCTCAGGGGGCACAAGCGACAGCTCCGGCACATCTGTCAGGGTGAGTCAGGGCAGCGGGCTGTCAGCCCCGCCTGCTGGGGGCAGCTAAAATCCCTGCCCAGCTGCCGAGGGCTCTGCTCCCTGTGCGAACCAGGGCTGCCTTGCCAGAGCAGCCACAGATATTTCGGGGCCTCGTGGGGCAATAGTGCCCAGTATCTTCGGGCTGATCCCCTTGCTCCCTGCTCCCTCGTGGCCGTGGCCAGAACCGCCTGGCATGGCGCCAGCATGGGGATCTGACCATAGCTCTGTTTGTCTGTCTTGCAGCCCTTGAAGACAAGGCGGAGGACATGAGTCCTGCCACCGGGAGCCAGGCTCTCGAAACTGCCTTTCTCCTGCGGGCAGTAGAGAGAGCTTCGGGCTCCATATGGCAGAAGCTGCAACATCACTTCTGCTGGGCTCGCTGCAAATGGCCTTGTCTGTGGGGCCGTGGCCGGCTCTGCTGCTGGAGCTCTGAGGAGAGCTGAGTGGAGAGGGTCTCTGCCAGCTGGGGCCACCTGAGCCACCGGGGCTTATTCTTTTCTCTAAGATTGTTTTTTCTATCTTTTTTGTTCTTCTTTACGATGTAAATATAGACATGTCAATATGTAAATATATATGTGTTCTCATAGCCAGACTCCCAGGATCTTTCTTTTGGTGCCCAGTGTCTGCAAGGACAGGGGAAGAGGGGACTCGTGCTTGGCAAGCTGCCCAGGCGTGCAGTGGGGAAGGGAGGATGGCCAGGACCCCCTTGGCCTTTGGTGGTTGAGCTGCGGCCCTAACGCTGCCGAGCGAGCGGCTGGGCACGGCCGGAGCTGCTGCGAGAGCGGTGCCTGGAGATGGGCACAAGGCCTCTCCCAGCCAGGAAGCGCCATCTGTGTCCTCCTGCCCGAGTGCTGCTGCCTGCATTGCTGAGGGCTCCCAGGTGCCTCTGGATGTGGCTCCTGCGGAGCTGCTTCGGGGCCGCGCCGCTGCCGGGCAGGTTGGCGGGGCTGGGGCAGACCCTGAGGGGACGGGGCGCTGGGAGGCCACGAAGGGATGAGATGCTGCAGAAGCCCTGATGGGACAAGGCCCTGGGAAGGCACGAGGGCCACGTGGGTGGCAGAGAGTGGGTGGCAGGAGCTTCCAAGGGACAGGAGGCCCCTGAGGGGCCGGGCTGCTGGCAAGCCCTGAGCAATTGGGAGTCAGAGGCCAGAAGCAGCCCCCAGGCAGCCGCCTTGTTCCTGCCACCTGGCTGCTCTGGCGCTTCCCCAGAGAGTCTGCCACGCCTGTGGCTGAAGGCCTCGAGGCTGGGCCTCAGCAGGAGGCTGGGGACACCCCCGAGGGGCCCAGGCCGGGCTGGCTGGGGACAAGGAGGCCAAGGGGGCCCTGCCAGGGCACGGCCACTGGGGGCTGCCAGGGCAGTGGGCAGAGGCACGGCTGGCGGCCACGGAGCTGAGACCGAGGCCCCCCTGACACAGAGCTCTGGGCCTGCAGAGCTTCTGCCTCCATGGGGAGGGTGGCCGTGTCTCCTGGAGCTGGGCTGCCGAGTGGCTGCTGCCCCAGCGCCTCTGGGCACCATACAAACAGCACCAGAAGCAGCACAGGAACAGCAGCACCCCAAACGCCGGCACCTGCTCCACGAGGCATCCGCACCGGCCGCGATGCCAACAGGGGCCATGCTGTGGGCACCATTGGGTCCTTGGCAAGAGGCTTCAGTAGAACTGGCCACAAGGCTTTGCTCTTCACTTGCCAGCATCAAATCAACCATTGCCAGTTGCAGCCTGTGGCTCCGACTGGCTCCAATGGTTATGCTTGAGGGCAGACTCACCTTCCACAGGCAGGCGTCCCAAGGCAGCGGCATCCGTGCCATTGTGAGAGAGACACCGGCCCTGTGCCGCTGCTGCCACCCCTCTCCCCATGCAGTTCTCTTCAAGATCCATGAGCTTCCAAACCTAATCCTGGACTGGCTTGGAACAAAGGAAATAGCAGCAGGTAGTGAAGAAAAGCAGGACCTTGTGGCTCATGTTCCGGGCTGGAAGAAAGCACTGTGGTGTCTGCAGAGGAGGTGGCCCGCTTCACGGGCTCAGGCTTTGCTGATAGAAGATCCTGCTCTGCCCCTGCTGGAGGCCATTCCCTACCAATGCATGGCACTCCATTGTTCCTGGATCAAGTCTTGTGGGCCTGTGGCAGCAACTCTGTCCTGTGTTCATCTGACAGCAGAAGAGGGCAGGACATGGAGCTTGCAGCACTTGTCTTGGCTGCTCCTTCAGAGGGCTGGCACCATCATCAGAGACACAGAACAGCTTCTCCTCCCAGACTTATCCCTAGCCACTGCACTTGGCCAGGCAGCTGTCTTGATCTTCACTGGGGCCCTGCCTGTTTTTGTATAGCAGCCACCTATAGCATTAACACATGTTGTGATAGGAGACAGACAACAGGACCCTTACTAATCCATATCACAACATCCTCTTTATTGTTTGAAATCGTTTTTAAACAGAGGATTTGAATTCCCTCGCTCGTGACTGATGATTGTTTGGGAGTTTGGACTGCTTAACTCTCTGAGAAGGTAAGTGTCTGCTGCTTATAAAGGAAGGTCATTGGGTGAAATCTCTGTTTGGGTTTGAATATACCCTATCACTGTTCACCTACGGTCTGTTTATTGGACCAGGCTAATCAAGCCAAATTTCTCATCTGTGGCCGACTTAACTGTCTAGCTACAAGCCAGTTTGTGCTGTGACAGATCTCCTCCTTAAGGCAGCTGTCTGCACCAGCCTCTCTGTAGAGGATTTCGTGGCACTGCCTGAGGACATAGAGCATGAAGCCACTCGGGCGACCTGCCATGCTGCAGAACAGCTGGACCAACAACAGGAGATGCTCAAGAAACTTGCAATCCTCTTGGGAAATCCAGAGCCAGAGAATTTCTGAGGAAATTTGCCTCAATCCAATTCCTGCCTCTACTGGATATGCCCCTAAACATGATGAATTTCCATCCTCCTTTTGCAGACTGCAATAAGGGCTGTGGCTCTGAAAGGCAGCATTTCCTAGTGCAAAAATGTGGCTGAGCTCATGTGGATTTCAGCCACCATCATGAAAAATTCCCATGAATCTGAGAAGGGATCCCTGAAGGCCGTGAGAATCCTTGTAGGGATACCCACTGTCCTGGCGGTGGCCAACTGGAGCATGTGTGCAGGCAGCCTGCTCGACACAACTGCTCATCTCTGTACCACGAGCTCACAGCCACACCCCAGCCCTTGCACTGCCACCCAAAACCCCCCTGTCCTGGGCTGGCCCCACAGCATGGGCAGCAGGGGACGGGGGGATTCTGCCCCTCTGCCCTGCTCAGGTGAGATCTCACCTGCAGAGCTGCCTCCAGCCCTCAGGTCCAACACCACAAGGATGTGGAGCTGCTGGAGTGAGTCGAGATGTGAAAAATGAGGTTCACTTTCCTGACAAAATTTAAAAAGTTTCATGAAAGACAATAAGAGACAAACAGTAAAGCAAAAGTGGATATTGTCAGGTGCTTGGCATTCATCAGCCAGGAGCATCTTCAGCCAAGAGCAGACCTGCTGTTTTGGAGACACCCCTTAAATTCATCAGCCCAGTGCATATTCATGTCATGCATATTCAAACTCTTCTAAAATATAATTTCCATATTCCAGGAACTGTTCTACATGGTCACTCCCTGAGTCCCCCTTTTTAGAGTATGCATGTTTCTTGGCTGTGGTTTTAATTTCTTTTCCTTATCAGTCTTAATTTGGGCTTCCATTTCTACAGTCCATCCTGGTAGCTGGTATATCAGTAGCAGGTGTCTTCACTGGGTGTTATCCAACCAAGCAGGCAGTTCACTTACTACAAAGACACTTTATCAGCTTGTGTTACTGCTAAAGAAAACTATACCTTAAAAACCCTTTTCACACCACACATACAGTACCCACCCCAATATTTATGAAAAGCCAATACCATGATATGTATTTATAACAAAGAGAGGCCAACGAGATGCTCCAAGGGCTGTAGCCCCTCTGCCCTGAGCCAGGCTGGGAGAGCTGGGGGTGTTCAGCCTGGAGACGAGAAGGCTCCAGGGAGAGCTCAGAGCCATTTCCAGTGCCTAAAGGAGCTCCCAAGAGAGATGAGAGATGACCTTGGACTAGGGCCTGGAATGCCAGGACAAGGGAAATGACTTGCCACTGACAGAGGACAGGCTTAGAAGAAATTCTTCCCTGTGGGGATGGTGAGGCCCTGGCACAGGTTGCCCAGAGCAGCTGTGGCTGCCTCATCTCTGGAGGTGTCCAAGGCCAGGTTGGAGGGGGCTTGGAGCAACCTGGTTGTGGCAAGGGGTGGAATAGGATGAGCTTGGTTATCAATTAGAAACAAAAAGCCTCACTATTCAGCAAAATTTACATTGCTTTATTTTATATAGACGGAGCAAGCAGCGCTGGGGAACATGAAGGGTCACCGCCCACTCCACGCTCCTTGGTTTGCAGCCTCTTTTTATAGTATGCTCTCTCGTTGTCATCAATAACTCTTGGTTTTTTGCTGTCATAATGTGGCCAGGTAAGCAGTGGTGGTTGAAATAAACATCTGTAAAGTCTCTGGGCGATAGTCAAGTCTCATCTGGCCTTGGCAGATAAAACCGGCGAAAATCGGGAAGTGTGGTCTTTATAGATAAGCAGCATTGATTGAACAAAGGCAGGAAGTCTGATTTTGCAAAATCTATCGGACTCATGGAAAGTCTAACTTTGTAAATGGTACTAGATACAACTTATTTAGAAAACATAATGTTCATAACAGGGAGATTTAAAACAGAAGGATTTAATCCTATATTTTCCTCTATCTAGGGTTCATGCTTCACTTCAGACCTTAGTATTCTATTTTATACAAACCCCAATACTTTTATGATTAACACCAATCTTTTATCAATTATCACAGCTTTGAGGTCCCTCCAGCCCAAAGCAGTCTGGGATTCTATGCTGAGGTGAGACATCGCTATAGGGATGATCAATCCAGAGGTTGCCAAGCTGCCGTGGCATCATGTCCATCGGGTGCTCCCTGACAAGGTCAAAGGGCAGCTCCTGAGGACACTGGGTCATCTGATTGGGCCAAGACTGCATGGAAATGGGGCTGGCTCCAGCCAGGAAGATGCATTACTGCCACTCATTGTGACAGACAACATGGAAAGGATAAATTTTCAGTTGCAAAATGGAGCTTAAAGATTAACCAGCAAATTAGGGAAAACAATGTAAAAGCAGACACACAGGATGTTAACCAGAGCTGGAAGCAGTGGAGAAACAAATAAGAAGGAACCAAGGTTGGTTTTGTGGCAAAGTTATGTAACAAGAAACAGCAGTGCATGCCCTAAGAGAAGTCCAACGCAAGGGCCGAACAATTTTGGGGATTCTCAATGAATATGACCACCAGAGACCCCTTTAGATGACCCTCTAAGACCATAAAAGCACTTGCAGGAAGGGGCAGAGGTGGGTAAAGTAGTTCTAGGAAAATATTCATGTAGGAGCTAGGAAATATCTTGTGATGAAAATATGTGTCCCCCGTGGAATGAACATCCCATTGCAAAGTTTCATGGCACACATTTGCCTAGAAGAGACATCCTCTGCATATCAATATTAGTCATTAATCAGCAGAAATAGTGGCTCCAGGGATGATCTGTGAGTGGTGTCACCACAGCCTGAGCACTTCATGCACCTGATCCAGCAGCACTGAGCCCCCTGGTATGGGCAGTTTTCTACTCCCTTCGCCATTCCCTCGGTCCATATCTCACCAGTCGGGCTCTGAGGAGACTGCGTGGCTGTTGAATGCTTTGCAATGTCAGGCAGCACCATCCCTGGTCTCCCATTATTCACAGAGTCAATCAGGTTGGAC
Source organism: Erithacus rubecula (assembly GCF_903797595.1). Lineage (NCBI taxonomy): Eukaryota > Metazoa > Chordata > Aves > Passeriformes > Muscicapidae > Erithacus > Erithacus rubecula. The sequence continues at coordinate 1,841,107 of NC_136670.1, forward strand.
AGGCACCATTTCCCCGTGGTAAATCTCTGCTGCCTGTTCCAATGCCCTTCCATCTCAGTTCCTTGAAAAGGTGTCCAGAAAGATTTGCTCCATCACCTTCCCAGGGATTCCAGAGGAGCTGATCAGCCTGAGGTTCTTCTGTAGATCCTCCTTTGTGCCCATATTCAAGACTGCAGCGTACCCAGGGCGACACTGCAGAGGGGACAGGGCCAGGGACAGCCCCAGGGGCCACGGGCACAAAGTGACACACAGGAGGGGCCCTCCGAGCTCAGGAGACACTTCTGCACTGGGAGGGTGGCCGAGCACTGGGGCAGGTGCCCAGGGAGGTGGTGGAGTCTCCATGGCTGGAGAGACTCAAAAGCCATGTGGGCACATCCTGGGCAGCTGGCTCTGTGTGGCCCTGGGGGAGCCTCTCATTTCCAAAGCACTGACCCCTTTCTCCACAGGCTGTGCATCAGCAGGAGGGCTGCTCTTCCCCTGAGCTACTGGAGGACTTTTCTCCTTCAGAAGTCAAAGTTATTTCCTGGACAGACTTGCAGACAGGCAATGTAAAGTAGTCTGGGGGGAACACTCTCCTAAAAGTTCTGATTCTTCTCCCTTCAGGTGCCACCTGCACATTGGAATGGAGACAGAGTCACAGAAACCTGTCAGCAAACATGGAGCAAAAGGACCTCTGGGCATCAAGGCAGAGATCTCTGCTCAGACACCCTCGATTGCACCAGACAACACTGGGGACAAAAAGCTCTCGCTGCCAGCTCTGCAAGAGAGGCCAGTGTGTGTCCAGGGACACAGGGCCAGGGAGGGAGGCAGTGGAGTGAAGGTGCCTTTGTGAAAGCCATGGGCTGCCACAACAGAGAGAACAAACAAAAGGCTGTGCCCACAGCAGGGACAGGGAGAGGCAAGGAAACAAGCAGAGGACTCCAAAGCGCTGCCTGGGCTAACAGTGCCCTGTTCCAGAGGAGCTGAGGCTCTGCACAGGCACTGAAAGCCCATTTTACCTCAGAAGTCCTCCTGGGCTCAGTGGTTGATTCACGCTTCTCTGCCTTGTCTTCTGCTGATGTTGCAGCCGTGCACCGCACACATTGCATGGCCTTCCTGGAGTGCTCTGACAGCTGCTCCCCTTCTGCTCCAGCAGCCTGCTGGGTATTCACAGAGGAGAAGATTCCCTTATTTCCAACACCACAAAAGCTGTCCTTCAGAAATCTCAGTATTGAGAAGCATCCTCGAAGCACCAGCACTGCAGCTGCTGTTCAGCTCTTGATAGAATACTCTGCTCAGTTTAGTTCATCACTCTGCTCATCTGCTCCGTTCCTTTGCACGCACAATCCAAAGCCCCACGTGTTGCCTACCCTTGCCACGTCACAGGAGAAGCAGCTCCCAATGCCCTGCTTTTGGCCTGGAGCTGATTTGAACAGCAAACCCCTGCAGAGCCAGCCCAGGGGCAGGGAGCAAACTCTCCCTCTCACAACCTCATACCATTCCACAGGGGAGCAAAGAACAATGTGGGCAACCAAGCCCAGGGCAGAAGGAGCCTTCAAGCACTGCTGAGGGCTTAAAACTCCTCCAACTCCTCTTTCCTGACATCACAGGCTTGTATTCCAGAGCAGCCTGAGGCTTTGCAGAGGCAGTGAAAGACCATTTTACCTGCTCGCCAGTTCTCCTTGGCTCTGTGCTCCCTTCAGGCCACTCTGTCTTCTCCTTTTCTTGTGATGCAACTGCTTGCTCAGATTCCAGGCTGATCTCTGACTTAAATAACAGCTGCTCCTCTTGTGCTCCAACAGCCTGCTAGGTATACATAGAGATGATTCCCTTATTTCAAGCTCCACACAAGCTGTACCTCAGAAATCTCCATCACAGGAAGCATCCTCAAAGCACCAGCCTTCTCAGCTGGTGTTCAGCCTCCTCAGTACAAAACTCTGCTGGGTTTAATCCATCACTCTGTTCACCTGCTGCATTCCTTCCCACACCAAATCTAAATCCCCACATGTTGCCTCCCCTTGTGTGGCCACAGGAGAAGCAGCTCCCCCAGCCCACATTTTGGCCTGGACTGATTTGAACAGCAAGCTCCAGAGCTGTTCAGTCATTCCAGATGTGCCAGGAAACAATCTGGCAGTCAATGCTGTCTGGCTGGAGCCAGGAACACAGACAAGGCTGCCTGCTGCAGCCTGGGATGTATTGCCCAAGCAGGCCTGGACTGACAGGGATAGAGAGTCCCAAATGTTTATGGAGAACATCATTGAAATATTTCAGGGACATTGCAGTGGACTGAAGATCAATGCCAGTGCCTACCTGGAGACATGTCTTTTCCTTCAGGAAGGCAAATTCTTTCTTAACAGCCCCCCTGGCAATCTTATCCTTGGACAGCTGAGCAGTCAGAGTGCTCCCTCTCCCTTCCTTCAAAGCAGAAGCCTCAAGGTCCAACACATTCTGCTTGGATTCCATTTCAATGTCCAGTTGCTCCTCAGGCAACATTCTTCCCTGCTGACTTTGCATCTCAGCTGCATGCATCTCATTCTTCATTTCCAGCTCTCTCATCTGCTGCTGGTACAATTCCCTTTCATGCTGCAGGAGAAACCGGGAGGAAAAGGGTCACTCATTCCCTCTCTCAGTTTGTTTCTCATACCAGATCTGGACTCCTGTCCCAGGGGCAGGCACAGGCTGCTCCTCTCTCTCTGCCTCTCAGCATGCTGCAGACCTTTGCTTGGACCCCCTTGATGCTGCATCTTTCCCAGCTCACTCAGCCCATCCCAGCTCCCTTCCTGCCCTTCCCCAACCTCTTGCAGCTCCACTCCAGTGTTCTTTTGGGGAGGAGCTGCCAGAACTGCAGCCATCATTTCAGTCCACGCTAAGCAGGATTTAGGCAGTGCCAGGAAAATGTGCTCTCCAGCAGGGAGGAAGGGAAGAGCAAACACCCCCAGCATTCCATTCCCTGAGTTGGGGCAACAGCAGTGGTTTTCCACCTCTCCTGTGTAGAGTTTCCATGGCACCATCCCGAGAGCCCCACTGCCCTCTCTTGGAGCAGCATTGGCCAGATCAGGCTGTCATTCTCTGCTGCCACTCAGGACCACTTCTCCTCTTGCAGGCACACGTCCTTCTCTGCATCAGCACTTGGCTTTCCTCTCTTCTCTCCCCACTGGCTGCTCTCAGATGGCCAAGGCCAAACACCTTTCTATCAACAGCAAACCTGTTCTTCTCACCCCTCCTTCCACATCCAGATGCTTATTAATCTGAACATGGCTTAGCCCACGAGGAATTGCTCAAACCATGCAATGCCAGTAGAGACAGTGTGGACATTGAGAACTAAAGCTTCTAGGACACAGAACTCCAACATGGAGGGAAATCAGCAGCCTCAGCACTAAGTGGCTTTGACATGAATACAACATCTTTTCTTCCTTATTCAGAAGAATGTAATTAGAAAAGGCAAACCGGAAAAAGGTGCTCCTTAGAACTATTAACACAAAGTCCAAACAGAAGTACAAAATGGTCCTTTGTGGCATCTGCCAATCTCACCAGCAAATCCTTCCTTTCCTTCTCCAGGCTCTCCAATTTCCTCCGCAGAAATGCCACCTCCTGACGAAGAGTCTCAGCCTCTTCCTTCCTTTTAGTGGCCTCTTTCTCCAGGAAACTTTCTCGAGAACTGAACTTGCGTTCTCCATCCAACCAATCTGCAGCAGGGAAGGGGAAGAAGATGGACAAAAGGCAAGCAAAGGCAAACTGATGAACATCCTGCAGAGAAAACAGCCCTGTCTTCTCTGCCTGCATGTGTTAGACAGGCCCTAAGCCCACATGGGCTCCAAACCTGCTAGAAATAAAGGAAATTTCCACATATATAAGAAACAGGAATGAAAGGGGCAAGGTTCAGAGGATTAGGAAAATGTGTTTGCTCTTGGGCTTGTGCAGAGTGAGCAATCCAAGAGAGACCAAGGAGCAGGGATACCTATGCAGCCCTGCTCCAGAGGGATCAATAGCCTGGAGGCTCTGCAGAGGCTGGAGTTTGGGGGAATTCAGCTGAGGCATCCAGCTACAGCTCCTTAGCACAGACACCACCTGAAAGGCACCAGCTGTGCACAGGATCAGCCACAGCACAGCCAGATGACACTGCCATTCACTGCATTTTTCTAGAGAAAATGCTACACTTTTACACTTTTATCCACTACAATGGATAAATCTCCTGCTGCTTATTTTTTCCCCTCTGCCATCTCTGGCACATTTTCCTGTGCATGGGACCAGAGATCCTCACTGGTGAGACAGGATAGTTCATCAGCTTGGACACGAGAAGCTGTACCTTGCTCACTTTCCTCCAACTCGATTCTGCAGCTCCTGGTTGCGAGCTCTGAGTTTGTCCACCTGAGCCTGTGCCTTCCTCAGCTCCAGCTCTGAGGTGTTATACTGTATGGCCCAGGCAAGAGCTTTGTCATCACATTTCTGGAGGCTCACACGCAGCTCAGACATCTCAATCTCCAGCACATGCACAGAGGCCTTCAAGCACCGTTCTTCTGCTTGGGACTTTTCCAGCTCCTGCAGCAGCTGCTTCTCTCGAGTGGCCTTGTCAGCCTCCATCTCCAGCACTGTGTCCTTCAGGGCCTGGATCTGGAAGATGGATGCACAGAGCCTCAGGGACAGGGCTGCTCCTGAGGCAGCAGACTGGGCAGGAGGGAGAGCAAGGAAGAAGAAACGACTTCAGGCAAAAAACATGCAGGAAACTGAAGGTGCAGAACCAAGGATTGCAATGGAGACAAATGTGGAGAAAACAGGGAAAGGAAGGCAATGGACACCCTTGAGGCTGCAGCTCTGAAAACTGCCTGAACTGGCTGTGCTGGAAGTGCCCTGCCCAGCCTGCCACAGCCACGGCTGTGTCCCCACATTGCTCAGTGCACAGCACAGGCACCAGCTCCATCTGGCACAACTCTGTTAACACAGGGACAGAGAAGCTCCAAAGGAGTCTGCTGCTGCCTCTCCTCCCAGATTTCCTGCTGGGACCCGGGAGAGAATGGGGGAAAACATCAGGCAGCACAGACCAGATCCAGCCTTGGCCTCAGGGTGCAGCAGCAGCCGTGGGCAGAGCACGGCAGCAGTGGATGCTGCTGGGAGGGGAAAGAGGTTGGGGCCTCCAAGCCAAAGGTGGTGTTGTGTGTCCATGGAGAAGAGGATGCCAGTGCACAGCTTACCTGGGTGTTGAGCTCCTGCAGTTGTTTTGTGCGTTTTGAAAAGAGCTGCTCAGACTGCTGAAGAGCAGAATGATACTGAAACACCTGATTGTTCAGAGCCAAGTTCTTTTCCTCCAGGGTTCTGAGGCACAGGTTCTTTTCCTCCAGAGAGTGTATCAGCCTAGAATGAAAGCATGCAACTCATTACTACATGGTATGACATTTTAGAAACTCTTAGGACTTGCACCATCTCAGGGAAAAACTGCTCTGTCTGATGAGCTTTGTCTAAACAACTTGGCTGTTTCTTCCCCATGCAGTCACATCCCATCATGTCCCCAATCTGCTTTTGAAAGAATTTGAAAGAATGAGGAGTTCCTGCCTATAAGGTCTGCCTTCTTTTTCAGATGGAAATGTGAATAGAAAGCTAAGGAAGTCTTGCAATGAAGACATTAGGAGACATTAACAATTTTCTTGTGACACCACCAGGCTCCAAGGGGGGGAGGTTTGATCAATATGGAAGAGACATTTCCTTCTCCCATTTTGTATGTCCAGGTAGCAGGAGCAGCAGACTACAGCCAGGGGATCTCTGGGAAGTTCCCTAGGATTTACCAGCACCCATCCTACTTTCAGCTGGAGAAACAAAAGCTGAAGACAGAAGTGGCTACAGAGGCTTAGAGTAGAAGCTGCTGGAAGATGCAGAAACCTCCAGGCAATCAAGAGTGCCCTGCCTCCTTTGTCTTCTTCTTGGGAGAAGAATCTTGTGGTACTGGAAATTGGCAGGACTTGATCAGCTGGGGGAGCTCCCCTAACCTTGGTCTTGTTTCTTGCATTTTTTGCACAGTCAGTGGGTGGCAGGGACCTTGCTTGACTCCCTCCAGGCACTGGGGGGCATTTTATGATGAATGATACAACGGAGACATTCTTGGTTTTGGTTGTCTCTGAGGACAATCTGGCCTAGATCAGCAATCAGGGCCTTCAGATGGCTCTGCCCAGCAAAGGAATCAGATGCCAGGCTCATCCAGATCCCAGAGGCTTCAAGTTACAGGATCCAAGGTGGAGCTGATGGATGCATCCACCTCCTTACACTGCAGCTTGGGCAGTGTTAACACACCCACCTCTCTTGGGTTGCAGTACAGGATGTCTCCAGAAATGTGTATTCTATCACCAGCTGCTGAAGCCGGGTCGGGCAGTGACCTTATCCCCGTGGCACATACTATCTGCTAATGTGCCATCTTTAAGAACAGGTGGGGCAATCATCTTTATCTTCACCACAACCCATCCTCCCTCCAGGAAAATATCATCTACTGCTTGGTCATTAAGACGCACTGCATGACTGTTAAAATTACATCATCCCACTGGGAGATGCTCCAGCCAGGGGAGGATCCAAGACTTTCCTACCCAGATAAAAACTGAGATTTTGGACACCAAGACAACCTTCTTTCCACTGGATTCCAGAGGAAAGCAGGACCTTTCCACATCATAGAAAGGATACACCTTCAAAGGAAAACTGCACCTTCTACAGGAGCACAGCTCCAACTGAACCACATCTACCACTGCAGGAGGATGCAGCCACCATTTAATAGGATTGCTACCAACACCCTGACTGAATGACAGGTGTCAGCTTGGATTCTGACTCTGGCAGTGTTTTTGGGATTGTTCTTTGTAATAATATATTTCTATTTTAATTTTACTAGTAAAAACCTGTAATTCCTACTTCCCCTTATCTTTACCTGAGAGTCCCTTAATTTCAAAATTATAATAATTTGGAGGGAGGGGGTTTACATTCTCCATTTCAAAGAGATGGTTCTGCCTTTATTGGCAGACACCTGTCCTTCAAACCAGGACAGCACCTAACCTAACAACATGAGAGCCCCCAAGGGAAAAGCTACACCAAAAGCTTTTGTCCTCAAAAAAACTTTAAGTAAAGGCATCAAGGAAAAGAAAATGGTATTCAACACTGAGATTTTCTGATGTGTCTGCTCGGAGAGTTCAGATTCTGCCACGTAGGAAATGCTGCCAGAACCCCTGGCATGTGCAAAGATAGACAAGAGAGAATCCATTCACCACAATGCAGAATTCCACAGGCTTTCCTTTACCTGGCTTTTTCCCCTGCTAGGATGTTCACAGCAGCCTGCAAATGGGAATTTTGCCGTGCCACTTCTTCCCATTGACTCCATACACTCCCTACGTTCTGCAGGTATATTTGCAGCTCCTTGTTCTTATTTTCTGCCTCCTCCAGCATCTTCTGGACGTGTTGGACCTCCAACAGCTTCTGCCTTGATTGTTCCTGGGCCTCACTCACATCCTTCTGTGCTCTCTGGACGATCACTTCCTGCAACTCTCGGGAGGCTGCCAGCTGAGATGTCAACTCTCCCACCTCCAGTCAAACAGAACAGAGCAGTCAGAGGCTACAGCCACAGCTTGTCACTGTCAGCCACAGCAGAGGCCATGAGGAAAGGTAAAGGACAACTTTCCATTTCTCCCTGTGCTGACAGCACCAGATTCACAATGGATATGGACAACTTGTTTCAGTTTCAGTGTGGCCCAAAAAGGGCAGCTGAAAATGCAGCTCCCAAACCAAGGCCAGCAAGAGGAGGCCAGCAGGAATCCATGCTGATGGTTGCTGGCCAACAGCCCAGAGCACTAGCCCAGCTGTCCAGGGCAGCAGGGAGATTCAGCAGAGCACTGAGTGTCCTTCAGAGCAGCTGCCATGGAGAGCACAGGACCAGGCAGCCCCAGGGATCACCCCATCAGCTGCTGCTCTGCCATGGAAATGGAAGAAGGCCACAGATCCCTCCCTGGATGACTGTGCTGCCACTGCTCTTTCACTCACCTGCTTTTGTAGAGCCTCCCTCTGCTCAAGGAGGAGATTCATTTCCTCCTTGATGCCTTGTAGCTCCTCCTTGTGCCTCCTTTGTGCTGCCTGGAACTCACTGCGAACTTCCTGCAGCTCAGCTTGCAGCTCTGCCTTGATGGTCTGGCAACAAAATGCAGAACAATTTCCTGGGGCCTGTCCTCACGCTCAGCTTTTGCCACTTGCTGTCTCCAAATCCCATTCCTTCAGCTACTTCTTTTGGCTTCTCTAGCCAGCTCTGCCTCCTCTGCAGGCCCTCCTTCCTGGGGCTGATCTCCAGAGCTTGCCAGGCTCTGTGCTCCCAGGGCCTGAAGCAGCCCTTGCCTCCCCAGTCCCAGGAGCTGCCTCTTGTGCCCTTGTCACTGCCCTGCACTCTGCTCCCTGCCTACTCACACTTACCTGCCTCTTCTCTTGCTGCTCTTTCACCTCCTGCCTGAGCTGCTGGATCTGCTGGCAGGCTTGGCTCAGCTCTCCACGAATTTGGAGCAGTGCCTCTGATAAAGCACTCCTCTCATTCTCCACTTCCAGCAGCACCTGCAGAGAAGGAAAGAGGAGAGAGCTTCACACTTGCCCTGCAACATCTGTGTGGCAAGAGGCAGAGACTGATGGGCTCACACGCTCTCAGAGCACTCGGCTGCTGCTCCCCTGGGCCACTCTGCCCCGGGGGAGCCACAGCTCCCCAGGACGTGACTCAGAACACAGCCCAGAAGACATCTCTGGGTTACTGCACACAAATACTCCAGACAAAGTTTTAAAAAGATTTTTCTCTATGGTGTCAGCATTCCAGCTCTGCCCTCCCCATGCCCAAAAAAGAGAAGTCCTATAGACTCACTTTGGCTATGAACACCTGACAGTACACACCAAAAGGGCAGCAGGAAAAGAACAGTGGAGATACTCTGAGGTACGTCTTACAAAAACAGAGCACAAGAGCAGCACTCACATCTCAGCTGGAAGCCTGGCTTCCTATGAGAGGGCTCATTCCTGGGCCCAGAGATTGCCCCGTTCACCTTTCAGCACCCCAAATTCAATGTAGAAGACAAGGACGACATGCTCCACACAGCCCCATATCCTGCCATCTCCCACAGCTCCAGCCTTGCACAAAATCACACCAGTTCTCCTTTCACAATCATTACCTCTCGCGTGACTTTTTCAAATCTAGATTTTTCTTGTTCTTGTTGGGCCTGCAGGGTGGCAACTTTCTGCCTCATCTCAAACAGCACCTCCTGGTGCTCCTGCTCTCTCTCTGTCTTCTCTTTTTCCCATTGTTCCAGCATCTTTGCATGGTGCCTTTCATGCTCACTTGCCTGAGGAGAACAGGAGAAAAATTTGCTACATGAAATCCAGCATGAATACTAGCTCATTGTTGAAAATAAAGAAGCTTCATCCCACTCACAACTCCCAGCCTGAAAAGGCAACAGCAAAGGCTTTCTGCACTCAAGACACCGTGTCCTGTCATGGAATTTAGAATGAGGCTCAGAGGTGCAAGAATCACAGACTCATGGAATCATTTCTGTTGGAAAAGACCTTCCCACAAATTTTGTTCCGACCACACAGAACAGGCAGTGTCACCTTCCCCTCTCTGATGCCCCAGTCACAAGGACTGAAGCACCAGACAATGGGGCCTGTTCCATTTGCTTCGAGCCCAAAGCTGATCTCTGTGTCCACCATGGAAGCACAGCAAGGAAGGAACCGAGTTCCCACGCCTGCAGCAGGCAGCACTGTGGGCATCTGCCCAATGTTGGCATCTGCCCCACATTGCCATCTGCCCCACGTTGCCATCTGCTCCGTGGCAGGTGGGACTCCGGGACGATCCTGCCCTGGGCTGCCACACTTTGGGTGGGCACTGCCCAACCTGCTCTGGAACTCGTCTCACGCCCTCACTGAAGCCGTGGCTGCATTTCCTGCCCTGCACCATCCTGGGGGCCTTCACACGCCTCCAAGCCCGAGCCACTGGCTCTGCTGCCCCGCCCAGCAGCAGGAGGCCTCTGGCAGAGGATTGCTGCCCTTGCACACCCTCAGGCTCTGCTTGTGCTAAACCAACCCACAGGGCCAGCTTGGACAATTCAGAAGCCTGCTGTCCCCTACCAGGTCTTGCAGGAGCTTGTCTCGTTCCAGTTGCTGAGCAGTTCTCTGAAGCCTGAGGCTTTCATGACACTGCTGCTCTGCCTGCAAGAGCTGCTGAGCTGTGTCTTCCCGTTCCTGCCTCCTGAGAGCTCTCTCTGCTTCCAGCTCACGTTGCAGGCACTTCACTTCTCCTGCAAACATGACCAACAGCAAGAGTCAGAGTCTTTAGTGACTTGACTGACCTCAGGCCCTTTCAGTGCCTCCAGCCCCACCACTCCTCAGAAGCCCCGTGGACTGAGGTGGCTTGGCAGGGTGCTTAGCTTCTCTAGGCAGGGGTGGCACCACAAACAAAGCACACGAGGTTCTCACCTTCTTTGGCCTGCATGACCGTGACCATTTGAGCCTCCAGATGCTTCCTGGTCTCCTGCAGCTGAGATATCTGCTGCTGAGCAGCAAGCAGACTGGATTCCAGGCTCTCCTTTGCTGAGCTACAAGTTGCAAATACAGTGAGACATGAGTTGCTTGCTCCTACCACCCACAGCTGGTTATTCCAGGCTGACGTGGCTCAAGATCCCCACTGCTGAGTACGGAAAAGGGGTGGCATGGAAACTTGTCCAGAGAAGACATATTTGTGCCATTCCAATGGCAAAGCTTTCTTGGCTTTAGGTGTCAGAAAAATGACCTTCACATTGGGGCACATTTTATTTTCTTGAGACTCTTATACATTTTCTGTCCATGGAGTGCAAAAACATCTGAAAGGGTCTGCTCCCTGCCTTTACCTGGTCTCTGCCAGCTGCTTGGAAAGGTCGTGTTGCTGCTGCTCCATGGCTGCCAGTCGGCCCTCAAGGGCAGCCTTCTCCTGGCCCAGCAGCTCCTTCTCTCTGCACACCTGGGCCAAGGGGTGCCCTTGGCCAGAGGATTCCTGGCGCAGCAGCTGCAGAGTCCTGCTCGATGACTCTTGCTCCTGGGAAACCTGGAAGCAGGACAAGGTAGAGCTCGAGCCCTTCCTCGGGAGCCCTGTGCAGAGCCAGCCAGTGCCACCTCGCAGGCAGCCAGAGGACAAGGAGCACCTGTGCTCTGGGCTCAACGTTTCACAGCATCTGCCCCGTGCAGCTCTGACAGCCTGGGCTCCATGAGCCTCTGGCACGGTTCCCTTGGAAGTGCTGTGTCAGGCCCTGCTGCCTTGCCTGGGACCAGACAGCACCTTCCCAACAAACATCCCTACTCCTGACTACATGTTGTCATCCAAAAACACTGCATCTTCCACAACTGCCTACACAAAGCACTCTAAGCACCAGCAGAGCAGCTGCTGTTCAGGCATGTGTCCAAAACTCTGCTGGGTTTAGTCCATCACTCTGCTCACCTGCTGCATTCCTTCCCACACCAAATCTAATCCCCACATGTTGCCTCCCCTTGCGTGGCCACAGGAGAAGCAGCTCCCATGCCCAGCTTTTGGCCTGCAGCTGATTTGAACAGCAAGCTCCAGAGCTTCATCACTCATTCCAGACATGCCAGGAAACAATCTGGCAGTCAATGTTGTCTGGTTAGAGCCAGGCACACAGACAAGGCTGCCTGCTGCAGCCCGGGCTGCTTTGCCAAAACAGGCCTGGACTGACAGGGAGAGAGAGTCCCAATTGTTTGTCAGACACTTCATTGGAATATTTCAGGGATGTTGCAGTGGACTCAAGGGCAATGCCAAAGCCCACCTGGAGATGACACCAGCCCATGCAAGTGTCAGGAGTCCTTCTCTGTAGGACTGCTAAATCTTTCCTTAAACTCCCTTTGGCCTTTTCACTCTTGACTAGTGCAGCAGTCGGGACTTGAGCATTCCCTCTCCCTTCGTCTTCTCCTCTTCCTCTCTGTTTCAAGGTGGCAGGAACCCCATAAACCTGACGCTCCAACTCTTTCTGCAACCCTTCACTCTCTAATTCCAATTGCAGGATTATTTCATTCCAAATTTGCATCTCAGCTGCATGCATCTCATTATTCATTTCCAGCTCTCTCATCTGCTGCTGGTACAATTAATTCCCTTTCATGCTGCAGGAGAAACAGGGAGAAAAAGGGTCACTCATTCCCTCTCTCAATTTGCTTCTCATTCCAGATCTGGACTCCTGTCCCAGGGGCAGGCACAGGCTATGCCTCTCTCTCTGCCTCTCAGCATGCTGCAGACCTTTGCTGGGACCCCCTTGATGCTGCATCTTTCCCAGCTCACTCAGCCCATCCCAGCTCCCTTCCTGCACTTCCCCAACCTCTTGCAGCTCCACTCCAGTGTTCCTCTGGGGAGGAGCTGCCAGAACTGCAGCCACCATTTCAGTCCACGCTAAGCAGGATTTAGGCAGTGCCAGGAAAATGTGCTCTCCAGCAGGGAGGAAGGGAAGAGCAAACACCCCCAGCATTCCATTCCCTGGGTTGGGGCAACAGCAGTGGTTTTCCACCTCTCCTGTGTAGAGTTTCCATGGCACCATCCCGAGAGCCCCACTGCCCTCTCTTGGAGCAGCAATGGCCAGATCAGGCTGTCATTCTCTGCTGCCACTCAGGACCACTTCTCTCGCAGGCACACGTCCTTCTCTGCATCAGCACTTGGCTTTCCTCTCTTCTCTCCCCACTGGCTGCTCTCAGATGGCCTAGGCCAAACACCTTTCTATCAACAGCAAACCTGTTCTTCTCACCCCTCTTTCCACATCCAGATGCTTATTAATCTGAACATGGCTTAGCCCACGAGGAATTGCTCAAACCATGCAATGCCAGTAGAGACAGTGTGGACATTGAGAACTAAAGCTTCTAGGACACAGAACTCCAACATGGATGTAAATCAGCAGCCTCAGCACTAAGGGACTTTGACATGACTACAACATCTTTTCCTCCTTATTCAGAAGAATGTAATTAGAAAAGGTAAATTGGAAAAAGGTGCTCCTTAGGACTATTAACAAAAGGTCCAAACAGAGGAACAAAATGGCCCTTTGTGGCATCTGCCAATCTCACCAGCAAATCCTTCCTTTCCTTCTCCAGGCTCTCCAATTTCCTCCGCAGAGATGCCACCTCCTGACGAAGAGTCTCAGCCTCTTCCTTCAGGGCAATTTCTAGAGAGGTCTTCTGCTGCTCTTCCCTCCACATCACTGCAACAGAGAAGGAGATGGAGAAAAGTAAAGTAAAGGCAAACTGATGAACATCCTTCAGAGAAAACAGCGCTGTCTCCTCTGTCTGCATGTGTTTGACGGGCCCTAAGCCCACAAAGAGCTCCAAAGCAGACAGAAATGAAGGAAAGTGCTACACAACAAAAAAAGCAGGAATGAATGGGGCAGGGTTCAAAGGATTAGGAAAATGTATTTGCTCTTGAGCAGAGAGATCAATAGCTTGGAGATTCTGCAGAGGCTAGAGTTTGGGGGAATTGAGCTGAGGCATCCAGCTACAGCTCCTTAGCACAGACACCACCTGAAAGGCACCAGCTGTGCACAGGATCAGCCACAGCACAGCCAGATGGCACTGCCAGCCACGGCATCTTTCTAGAGAAAAGGTTTTCACAGGAATTACAATGGATAAATGTCCTGCTGGTTGTGTTTGCCCATCTGTCCTGTCTGGGCACTCCCCTTTTTCTGTGCATGGGATCAGATAACCCCACTGGTGTGGATAGGATAGGGCAGTGAGTAGATGGGAGAGAAGCTGTACCTTGCTCACTTTCCTCCAACAGTTTCTGCAGCTCCTGATTTTGAGCATTTAGTTGGTCTCTCTGAGCCTGTGTCTTCCTCAGCTCCAGCTCCATGGCCTTACACTGTGTGGCCATGGCCTCTGCTCTTTCCTCAGAGCTTTGGAGCCTCACACGCAGCTCAGACACCTCAGTTTCCAGCTGCTTCTCTTGAGTCTCCTGGAGAGCTGCCTTCGCCATCACTGCCTCCAGCAGGGCTGAGGCCTGGAAGATGGATGCACAGAGCCTCAGGGACAGGGCTGCTCCTGAGGCAGCAGACTGGGCAGGAGGGAGAGCAAGGAAGCAGAAAGGACTTCAGGCAAAAAACATGCAGGAAACTGAAGGTGCAGAACCAAGGATTGCAATGGAGACAAGTGTGGAAAAAACGGGGAAAGGAAGGCAATGGACACCCTTGAGGCTGCAGCTCTGAACACTGCCTGAACTGGCTGTGCTTGAAGTGCCCTGCCCAGCCTGCCACAGCCACGGCTGTGTCCCCACATTGCTCAGTGCCCAGCACAGGCACCAGCTCCATCTGGCACAACTCTGCTAACACAGGGACAGAGAAGCTCCAAAGGAGTCTGCTGCTGCTTCTCCTCCCAGATTTCCTGCTGGGACCAAGGAGAGAATGGGGGAAACATCAGCAGCACAGACCAGATCCAGCCTTGGCCTCAGGGTGCAGCAGCAGCCGTGGGCAGAGCACGGCAGCAGTGGATGCTGCTGGGAGGGGAAAGAGGTTGGGGCCTCCAAGCCAAAGGTGGTGTTGTGTGTCCGTGGAGAAGAGGATGCCAGTGCACAGCTTACCTGGGTGTTGAGCTCCTGCAGTTGTTTTGTGCGTTTTGAAAAGAGCTGCTCAGACTGCTGAAGAGCAGAATGAAACTCAGTCACCTGATTGTTCAGGGCCAGGTTCTTTTCCTCCAGGGTTCTGAGGCACAGGTTCTTTTCCTCCAGAGACAGTATCAGCCTAGAAGGAAAACATGTAACTCTTTACTACATGGTATGACATTTTAGAAACTCTTAGGACTTGCACCACACCAGGGAAAAACTTCTCTGTCTGATGAGCTTTGTCTAAACAACTTGGCTGTTTGTTCCCCCTGCAGTCATATCTGCAGCTGCCCACTCTGCTTTTGGTCCAGAAAGAATTAAAAATTTCTGCCTACATGCCCTGCCTTCTTTTTCCAATGGAAATGTGACTCCTGTGGCACTGAAGATTGGCAGGACTTGATCAACTGGAGGATCCTCCCTAACCTTGGCCTCATTTCTTGCATTCTTTGCACAGTCAGTAATGCCTGTGACTGTGGAGGGTGGCAGGGACCTTGCTTGACTCCCTCCAGGCACTGGGGGGCATTTTATGATGAATCATCCAACACAGACATTATTGGTTTTGGGTGCCACTGAGGACAATCTGGCCTAGATCAGCAATCAGGGCCTTCAGATGGCTCTGCCCAGCAAAGGCATCAGATGCCAGGCTGATCCAGATCCCAGAGGCTTCAAGTTACAGGACCCAAGGTGGAGCTGACGGATGCATCCAGCTCCTTACACTGCAGCTTGGGCAGTGTTAACAAACCCACCTAACCTAACAACACAACAGTCCTTAGAGGGAAAGATCTACCCCAAGAGCCTTTACCTTGGGAAAAACTAAAGGAATCAAGGAAAAGAAAATGTGATTCCACACTCATATAATGAGACCTATCTTCTTGGAGTGTTGAGATCCTGCCACTTAGGAAATGCTGCCACAGCTCCTGGCATGTGCAAAGATGGCCAAGAGGGAATCCATTCACCACAATGCAGAATCCCACAGGCTTTCCTTTACCTGGCTTTCTCCTTCTCTAGGACATTCATGGCAGCCTGCAATTGGGAATTTTGCTGTGCCACTTCTTCCCATTGACTCCATTCCCTCTCTAAGATTTGCAGGTACATTTGCAGCTTCTTGTTCTTATTTTCTGCCTCCTCCAGCATCTTCTGGATGCCTTCAACGTCCAACAGCTTCTGCCTTGACTCTTGCTGGGCCCAGCTCACATCTTGCTGTTGTCTCTGGACGATCGATTCCTGTGACTCTCGGGAGGCTGCCAGCTGAGATGTCAACTCTCCCACCTCCAGTCAAACAGAACAGAACAGTCAGAGGCTACAGCCACAGCTTGTCGCTGTCAGCCATAGCAGAGGCTGTGAGGAAAGGCAAAGGACAACTTTCCATTTCTCCCTGTGCTGACAGCACCAGATTCACAATGGATATGGACAACTTGTCAGTATTCCTACTCTGCCCTCCCCATGTCCAAAAATAGAGAAGTCCTATAAACTCACTTTGGCTATAAACACCTGCCTGTACACACCAAAAGGGCAGCAGGAAGAGAACAGTGCAGATACTCTGAGGTACGTCTTAGAAAAACAGAGCACAAGAGCAGCACTCACATCTCAGCTGCAAGCTGATGTTTCTGCCTGGCTTCCTATGAGAGGGCTCATTCCTGGGCCCAGAGATTGCCCCGTTCACCTTTCAGCACCCCAAATTCAATGTAGAAGACAAGGACGACATGCTCCACACAGCCCCATATCCTGCCATCTCCCACAGCTCCAGCCTTGCAAAAAATCACACCAGTTCTCCTTTCACAATCATTACCTCTCGCCTGGTATTTTCAAATCTAGTTCGTTCCTCTTCTTGTTGGGTCGGCAGGGTGGCAACTTTCTGCCTCATCTGAAACAGCACCTCCTGGTGCTCCTGCTCTCTCTCTGCCTTCTCTTTTTCCCATTGTTTCAGCATATTTGCATGGTGCCTTTCACACTCACTTGCCTGAGGAGGGGAGGAATAATCTTCAAGATTAAATCCTAGGCATGCTCCTCACTTAAAAATGGAAAGCCTCATTCTACCCACAACCCCCAACCTGAAAAGTCAATATCACTGGCTTTCTGCACTCCAGGAACTGTGTCTTGTCATGGAATTGAAGAGGAGACTCATGGAATCATTTCTGATTCCCAAGCATTGAGTCCAACCAGAATAGGAGGTGTCAACTTCCCCTCTCTGATACCCTGGACTCAAGGACAGACCAACAGAGGAACTCCCTCAGCCCCTCCTTGTCACACCTGGGCTCCAGACACTCCCCGAGCTCTGATCCCTATTTAAGAGGCTCTGGAGCTGCCAAAAAAACCCAAATTTTGCAGAAGCATATACAACGTTGCTGATGAACATGGGTATCCCTGGCTGATAAATGCATGGGCCATCCTGAGCCAGGTTTCTACAGCAGTGTCCCTGGTTCTACTGCCAGAAACAGCATCTGGGCTGATCTGGCTGGCACAACTCCCACTCCCACAGGTGCTGCCTAGCAATCAGGTGTCCAGAGCCGTGGTAACATCATCCCTCTCTTGCTCCAGCAGATCCCTCTGAAGCTGCAATTCCTCCAATGTCTGTGTCTTGACTTCCAGCTCGCTCTGCAATGAGGGGTCTTCTCCCTCGAGTGCAGCCAAGTCCTCCACTATACAAGAAGGGCCAAGACAAGATTTCAAAGGAAAAACAGTCTCATTTCCAAAACCAACCTCCATCCTGTCCTTGTGCTCTGCCTTATCTGCCTGGGCTGAAACTTCCTTCTGCTGCTTGGTTTTCTTCTGACACAGACTCAAGGCTCCTGGCTCTGGGATTCCAATGCATTGCTGCAGCATTTCCTTAGATTTCTCAACATTTGCACAGCCACTGCAGAGACAAGGCTCAGTCAAAAGAACTGAGAGGCCTGAGGGGTCACTGATCCCATTTGCAGCACTCTAGGATGGAGCAGGGTGCAGTGGGCTAAGCAAGACCTTGTTCCTTCCTTCCCAGGGAAATCCTCTAGAGGCAAAGGGAAAGGAAGGCAGGATTTTGCCTTCCTTCAGTGAGAAGCAGTGGTTGGGCAGGGGCACGCAAAGAACAGAATTCAGGGAAGCAGCATGGTGAGAAGAAGGAATCTTCTCTTCCAACATGGCTCTACATTGACCAGACAGCCTTGGGAGTCACAGTAGAACGTGAAAAACCCAGACTGGATGATGCTTGAGAGCCACACTGAGGCCTGTGCATGCTAGAGCAGGTGATTTCTTCTCCCAGGACCCCTCGGAAATCCCAGGCCTGGAAGGAAATTACTGCTGGAACACAGCAGGAGGAGGAGGAAAAGCTCACCTTCTGATTTCTTCTAGCAGACATTCTATGTGCTGCTGGCGGCTTCTGAACCTCTGGCATCTCTCTGCCATTTTCTCAAAATGTTGCTGCGAACGCTCACAATTCTCTGTGGCTTCCTGAACCAAGTCCAAGGGATGCTGTTCATCAGTGGATGCCAGAGTTGAGAGCACGTTCCCAGGACTGACATTGCAGATGATGGAGTTGTCCATGCTGTCACTGTAGTCTAACAGCACCTGAAAGCCCACATCCAGCTGTTAGTCAGCTATTCTGTTCCTATTCCAAAGTACCACTGAGGAGCCTCTTCTGATCTCACAAGAACCAGTTTCCATTCATGGAGAACCAGTTTCAAAATCCCACCCAGCTCTGCACTGTTTACTCACCTCAGAGGATCTGGAGGAACGTCCCTGGTGAGAAAGGCCTCGAGCTCCCTGGAAGAGCACAGGGCAGAGCACACTCAGACTGCATGGCTGCCCCTGAGGCAGTGCCTCTAAGTGCTTCCCAGGCTGTCCCAGAGCACAGCAATTCCAGCTGGGCTCTTGCCCTCCTCCTTGGGAATATTTCCAGCCCAGCAGTTTGACAGCAGCACAAATGAACATGCTGGAAGGTGTCTCATCACTTCTAAGAACACCAGAAGGGGAGCTGCCCACACCCCAGTCCAACTTGGCCTTGAACACTCCCAGGGATCCAGGGGCAATCTCAGCTTCTCTGGGCAACCTGTGCCAGGGCCTCAGCACCCTCACAGGGCAGAATTCCCTTCCCAATAATCCATCCACCCCTGCCATGTCTCAGTGGAAAGCCACTGTCCCTTGTCCTGTCCCTGAAGGCCTCTGGCTTAAGTCCCTCTCCAGCTCTCTTGCAGCCCCCTCAGGCATTGCAAGGGGCTCTAATGTCACCCTGGAACCTTCTCCAGGCTGGATTACCCCAACTCTTGCATCCTTTTTCCTTAGTGCAGGTGCTCCAGCCCTTCCTATCATCCCCATGGCCTCCTCTGGGTCTCGGGGAATCATCTCAGAGATGTTTGGGAGAAACCCATTCTTGCCTCTGGGAAGTGCTGAGGCTATACTGTAAATTGGGCAGGAGGGAAGGCAATGCAAAGCTGCTCCCTTGTTTGTGCCCACGGCCTCCAGTGGGACAAGGATGGAGCAGGAGATGTGGCTGTGCTCTGGGATGGCCAGGAGCCCCCCATTCCCTCCCTGGCCTGTCCCCACAGCAAGCACCAAAGCTGCTGCCACCTCTGGAACAGCCGGCTGTTAATCCCTTGCTGTTCCCAAAGGGAGCCATTCCCTGAGGCCCAGCCCAGGCCCAGCAGGCCCAGCCCAGCCTGCTGGGCCTGGCACAAGGAGAGCTGTGGCTTTTTCACTCACCCGCCGGGTGTCCATCTGCTCCTTTGGCATGAACAGTGACCAAATCCGAGTGTCAAAAGGTCGTTGACTTTTGCAGGGTCTAAACCCAAATCTCCAAAGGCTCTTGGCCTTTGTTGGGTCTGACCCCAATGTGTAAAGGTCCTTGGTTTTTCAGGGTCTAAACCCAAATCTCCAAAGGCTCTTGGCCTTTGCAGGGTCTAAACCCAATATCTAAAGGTCGTTGGTTTTGCAGGGTCTAACCCCAATCTCCAAAGGCTCGTGGCCTTTGCAGGGTCTAACCCCAATCTCCAGATGTTGTTGTTCTTTGCAAGGTCAATAGCACAGTAGCAAGGTGCCGTCGGCCTTTGCGAGGTCTGAGCCCCAATGTTCACGAGCTGTTGACAGCTCCAGGGTCCAAACCCCAATGAGCCAGGAGCTGTCAATTGTTGCCAGGGTCCAACCCCCAACATTCCAACATTCCATGGCCTGTTGACGGTTGCCAGGATCCGAAGCCCATCATTCCAGGGGCTGGTGGAATGGCCTCCCCGGCTCTCCCCGTGCCAGCTCCCTGCTGGCCCTGGCATCTGCCCTGCCTCTCCTGTGTCCCCACAGCCGTGCTGGGCAGGGCCCTGGATCATAACATGAGTTCAAGTGTCTGATCTAGATAATATCAGTTTTAAGGCTCAGCATTCTCAAGTCCCACATGCTCTCTAGGGATGGGCTTAGTTCCCAACTCACAGGAATTCTTCTGTCCTCCCTGACAAACTGCAGATTTAAGACGAAGACTAAAAAGGTTCCTGGTGCTCACAAATATTCATGGAAAGCAAAGCTTTGTGTTTGAACAATTACATGAGTTGAAAAAATGATGTTTCAGGGGCTTTTCAAATTCCTACAGTGAAATGCCAAGAGTGTTTAAGGTTCATAAAAGAGATTATGAATCCGGAGACAGCCACAAGTGCATTTCTTTCTCCGCTCTCCGTTTGGCAATATATCATTAGGTCTTCTAGGCAGAAGAAAAGTCTTGTTGCTTACATCAAAGATTTTTCGCTAGGAACAGTCCTTCAAGAACCAAATGGGTCTGCTTGGAAAAGCTTTGGCAGGTGTTTTTTACCCTCATCTTCAATAGCACTTGTCTGTATTCTGGGGAGGATTTTGGTGCCCAGTTGACAGGAACTGGCTTCTGAGCAGGGCACAAATTCTCCGTGGAAGACAAGAGCTGCTCCTGCCTTCTCCAGGGCCTGTCTCTGCAGAGACTGATGGCCCAAGGATGTCAGTGCCAAGCTGAGGTTCAGAGACCAATGCAGCTTCAAGTCTCTGTTCCACGAGAGCAGCTTTGGGCTTCTTGAGCAGAGCTGCAAAGGAGCAGGAGAGCTCCTGGTGAAGGTCTGACAGCTGCTGCCTGGTCCTTGAGCAGCTCTCAGTGTAGTTCTGCCAGTGCTGTCAGTCCGGGGCCGGCTGGGACTGCAGCAGGGACACCTGGAAGAGGCACAGGGCCCGGCTCAGACAAGCCCACGCTGGCAGCAGCATCCGCAGCCCCACGGTACCGGCTGTCGGGGCAGACACAGCCTCCAACTCCACCCTCACCAACACTCTGCCCTTGGGGAGGGGAAAGGAACAGGCTCCCACACTGCCCCTGAACAGAGCTCAGATGGTCAGCAAGCCCAGTTGATGGCAGGAAAACCCTTCCCACGTACATCCCTCAGCACCAGAGCTCTATCAGAGAGAATTCCAACAGCATTTAGGAACCCAACTCAGATTTCCAAAGCACATTTGGGCCACTGTCCCCTTTTGCCACAGGCTGTGCATCAGCAGGAGGGCTGCTGCTCCCCTGAGCTGCTGGAGGATTCCTGTACTTGAGCTGCAGGACAGCCAGCCCAGGCGTGACGGGAATTTGAGAGTTGGAGTTTTTTGGTGCTTTCATGAGGTGTTTCAGCACCCCAAGCCCTATTTTATACCTCTCAAATTTTTAATTATATGTTTAAGTATGGCTTCAATTCATTAATAATTATTCATCTTTATTATGCTTCTATTCAATTTCACTTAATTTTGAGGGATTCTAAAATGGATTTGGGGCTTTTTTTTCTGTTTTTCCATATTTCACTGCACAATACAACTTTTCCACCCTCCATTGTTTCAATGGAACTAAGATATGGCCTTATATATTTCATACTCATCCAAATTTATTTAATACTCATCAGTTTTGTTGTAATGTCAAGGAGGTTTGAGGCTTTTTTTGGTTTTTCTGGTTAGCCCTGAGCTGACGGGAATTTGGCTGAGGCGGGAACTGCTCCGGCCCCGCCCCCCTCCCGCCCAGCCAATCCCTGAGGGCGCTTTTCCCCGCCCGCGGTTTGGGCGGGAGCCGCCCCCCCATTGTCAATCCCTGAGGGGGTTCGGCCCAGGCGGGAACTTCTCCCCGCCCTCCCCTCGCCGATCACTCCCGCCCCTCCCCTGCCTCGCTCCCACTGCCCCTCGTGACTCTGAATTTTTGTCCGGATGCCCCAGTCTGGACTGGTTTATACTGGTTTATTCACTCCCCCTCCTCAGGTACAGGAGCTCCAGCTGAGAGGGGATATAAGGGGAGATATGAGGGGAATATGGGGGGTCAAAGTCCTGAAGATCTCTGGGTTTGTTCTGTACTCCCCCAGAGTTTGTGGTGCTGGTTCTGCCCTCCCTTTGCCCAGCCCCATGGGCTGAATCCCATGGATTATGGTTCTGTTCCTCCGCTCTGCTCCCCCTGAGTTTAAAATTCCCTGCCATTTTCTGTTCTTCCTCTTTTTCCCTTGGAATAAATTGTAGACTCTGCCCCGGGAGAAAGAGTCTCCTTGTCTTTCACCTTTGTCCTTTTCGACTCTCTCCATCTCCCGTGGTCTGGAGCTGGTCCAGAGGACCAGAGAGAAGAGAGAATTGACATTTCTCCAGCTGAAAGTGGGATGGGAGCTGGTAAACCTTAGGCAACTCAGGCCCTGGCACAGGTTGCCCAGGGCAGTGGGGGAGTCACCATCCCTGGAAGTATTCAAGAGGTGTGTGGATGTGGCACCTGGGGACGTGGCTTAGTGGTGGCCTCGGCAGTGCTGCTCAGTGCTTGTCCTCGATGGTCTCAGAGGGCTCTGACAGCTTGAACGATCCCCTGATGTCTCCATTGCCCCCCTGGGTGCTCCTCTCAGGCCGCTGCCTGTGCCCAGGGCCAGGGCTGGCTCTGGCATAGCAGGGAAAAGAAGCTGCAACCTCTGCCCCAAGAGCCCCGTGGCACCTTGCAGGGCTCCAAATGGGAGGATGTGGGCTCAGGGGGGTCTGCAGCCAGAAACATTGCTCTGTCTTGACACTTCTCTCTTTATTCCAAGGTTTTTAGCTTTGTGCACACTCTGACGGGTTGTGAGGACCAAGCCAAGCTCTTCAAGGATGAGGTGAGAAGGGCTGGCGGATGAGAGCAGGTGATCAAGGACAGCTGTGTGCCACCAGGGCCGGGAGGAATTGGCCAGTGGCCTTCCTGCAGTGGCTTGCTGCTGGATGCTGAGGGCACATGCAGCACCCGGCAGGGGTCGTGCCCTGCAGCCCCACTGCATGGCAGTGTGCAGCCGTCTGGCTGTGCCCATCCGGGGCAGGAGGGGAGCTGCTGACCCCCAGGGAGCTGTGCTGCCCTGTTCTCCCAGCACGGGGGACGGAGGGCCCCTCTGAGGGGATGTGACTGGGGACAGGAGGAGGTTGGTGCTGCAGCCTGAAGAGCACCATGGCCTCCTGAGGTGAGCTGCTCCTCCTCACCCTTTCATCCTTCCCCCTCTGCCCCTCTCACCAGCACAGCAGTCGGGTGGCACTGCTGCCTGTCAGGATGGGCGTCTTTGGACCCCCTGTGGGCAGACGTGTGGGGGTGGCTCTGACACCTGGGGCAGTGTAGGAGTGCTCTAGGCGGCCCCTGCCCTGCTCTCCACAATCTCTCACCCTGGTATCTGAATCCTCCCACATCTGCTGTGGGAGCTGTTGCAGCAGGGGGTGGCTGTGCCATGCTGGATGATGGCCACTTGCCCAGATGGCCACCTGCCATGGGGCTCTCCTTAGGCTGCAGCCAGTCCCAGCTCCACTTTCTTTCCCATTCCCAACAATGACGTTCTAGGAATTAAACTATTTCTCCCCTTTCCCAGTGCCCAAAGATAGGGATGCAGAGATGTGAGCAAGAGCACCAGAAACGTGTCCTGGAGCAGAGTTGCCTTGGGAGCCACTGCCACATCTGGGTCAACCTCTTTGAGGCTTCCCACGGCAATGTAGCATTTTCACTCTGTTATTGAATATTTGGGGTCACGTTTGACCTTTTTTTGAAACGTCTGCTGCTCGCTCTTCACACAGGACTTGCAACTTGTCCATGTCTTTGTTTTGTCATTGCTTGGGTTTGATTTAGGCAGCTTTCTCTCTCCTTTCTTTTTTTATGTCCTTGCATAAAACAGTTTGCTCTCAGAGTTCCTGCCCGTGCACTCCCAGGTGCATTTTATCAAACGCTTCCAGGTGTGTGTGGTCCCGTGGGAATGTCCATCCTCCCTGGCTCTGGGCTAAGGTTACCGTTCTGTTGAGGTTGGTAACACTGGGCTGTGGTACGAGAGAACAGCTGGAGCTGGATCCAATCTGCCGGCTGTGCTCAGCACTGCGTCCCCGCTGGGCTTCAGGAGCCATCCAGTGGGAACTGTCAATAATTACACCGCTAGGCTTTTCTCCTGCTCTAGCCGAGCCATCAGATAAATCTTCCAGCCTGGTCTTGCCTTTGCCTAGCCTTGCCTTGCCCTCCCTTTCCTAACACTCTGTGCCTACTTAAACCCTGAGGTCTAGTCCTACAGGATGGGCAGACAGAGAGAGGGGTCTGACAAAACTGGGGCTGTGGTTTAACTTGTTCCTTTTCGTTCTCTGCCAGCTGCCTTCCCCTGCTCAAGTGTTGAGGATTGAGTGGGAGCTTTAGACAAGCCCTGCCACAGGCTCAGACTATTTGCAGCAGCTTGAATTTAGGTGCCCCATACCTAAACCACTTCAAGTCCTCAGGAATGGCTGATCAGGTCTATTATAAAAAGGAGTTCTTTGTTGAATAGATAGGACGTAAGGAAAGGCAGATCTTAAACAGAATTGCTTGCTACACAGGTTAAAACAAAGAACTATTAGTAGATTACATAAACCATTAAGGTACCTATATTATAGCTAGCAAATTCAGAATCAAATTGATGATGGTGTCCAGAGTCCTTTCATTCAACCCTTGAAGGAGTAACTACAAGGCGGCATCCCAACTCTGGGTAGAGACCCCTACGCGTTTCCAAGGAATGTGCAGAAAACTTCTACTTTGTGCAAGTTTGATGTAGCGTTCATAGTCTGTAAAACAGAGTATTTGTCAGTCAGAAATTGCAGCTTATCTTTCCACATCTCGCTTCCACAGCAAGATGTTTACTGTCAGCTTCAAGTGTCAGTTCCGTGTCGCCTGACGAGACAAGCGGTCTTTAGAGTTATTCCACCAATTATCAAGAACAAGGAATAGATAAGCTCTCCTAGCATCTGGAGAGATGCTCTGCTGCACCAGGGCACTCTGCTGCACCTTGCCTGGTTTCTTATGGGCAGGGCCCAGCAGGTGCATGGCCTGGGCTCTGCTCCAGCTCTAAGGCAGCCCTGTTGATAAGGTAACTTCTCTGTCTGAGCATCCCGGAGGCACTCTGGCAGTCACACTCCCACCACCAGACTGTTCCTGCTGGGACCAAATCCCCTTCACAGAGGGTGGCTCAGGTGAGCTCAAGGGTGCCCTCATTAACTGCCTGCACTCCCCCCACTCTCACACAGTCAGACCAGGTTTTCCACAGCAGAATTTCTCATGTCTCGTTCCACAAAACAATTTATTTGTGGCGCAGGAACACAGAAACAGCTGGTGCCTCCAGGGAGGGACCTTGAACCCCTGGGCTGTTGCCTTCACAGTCCAAGCACAGCAAAGTCTCTTCCTCCTGAGGCTTGGCATCTGCCCTTCCTCTGAGTGGCCACTGACCTGCTGTGCCACAGGTCCCCAGGCTCTTTGTCCTGCCAAGGGTCTGCAGGTCGTGGGCTCATGCCTCAGGCTCCTGCCAGCCAGAGCTGAGCCTGGAGCTGGCACTGCAGCTGAGCTGAGCTACCTGCACCAGGTGTACTCCTCAGAACATGTGCTCTGCAGCTGCCAGGAGCTGCACACAGGGCTCCTACTCGGCCTCCCGGGACCACATGCTGGAGCTGCCGGAGCTGCCTGGGCACTGCCCCAAGTGCGGGTGTGTCTGAATGTTCTGGGGGGCTCACGGCCCTCGTGGCTGAACAGCACATGTGGCACAGGGGAGCTGGGCTGCAGCCAATGCTCCTGCTCCACTTGCCAAGCTGGAGAAGAGCTGCGGCTGGAGCGTGTGCCAGAAACTGCTCTGGGAGCAGAGGAACACCGTCCCTGGGCTGTGCCCCTCGCTGTTTCCCAGGAGTCCCGTGCTAATCAATCACTGCACTCCAGCAGATTGCTCTGCCTGGTCTGGCCTTTGTGCACCGAGCGAGGCTGGCAGGGCTCTGCAGCCTAAAAGCTGCTCCAAGGAACCAGCGGGGTGGAGGAACGGGCGCCGGAGGCTGCGCCAAATCCAGCCTAAAGGGGTAGGAAGTGAGAGGGTCACCAAACAGGACAAAAGAAACCTCTCCAATACCAATTTGATATTGTCACGGTGTAACTAAAGGGTTTGCCAATTTTAAATATTTAATTTTCTTTAGAGATAGGATTTAGGAGTAAAGACAATGCAGGCTCAAACTTAAAAAGAAAATACAAGAAAGAATTTATTAATAATACAAGAAAAAATTATTCAGAATAAGATTCCTAGATTATTCCCTCCTCCCTTCACTCCACATTTCTTACCAACCACATACAGAGAACACTCCAGTCAGTTATCCACTCAAATAATCATTTCAGTTCAGTTAAGAGAGAAAAGTTCCTTTTTCTGCTTTAGACTTAGGGGGTGTCTTCACCTTCACAATCTGCATTTGCTGGGGACCTACAGAACTATGAATTTTGCTCTCATTCCCACAGTCCTTCCAAGAGCCGTGTTATGGGTTATGATGCACAAATGGGGTACTACTTTTAAAGTCAGGCTGCTGAAAAACAAAATCCTCTTTATCATCTTCTCTATCAAATGTCTCTGTTCATATTCCAGTCCCAAAACAGGGAGATCAATTTCCTGAGGCAAGGACAGTCTTCAACTCAATCACCCATCCTCCCCAAGTATATTTCACAGTTTAAAGGAATTTTAGTGAAGTCACAATCCCCTCATAGCCCCACAAAAAAAAAAGGTTTTCAGCTACTTTTCAGTTGCATCTTTTCAATCTCTTCCCATCAGAAACTTTATCGTCATTCAGCCGACTTCTGTGGACTCCATGCTTTATTTCTTCTCATTCAGGGGGGTTCAGGAGATCTAGAATCTTATCCAGGCATTAAGGAGTTAAAATTGTATCCAGTTCCTTAAGAAGAAAGCAGGTGGCCGGAGCCGGGGGCACCATGCGGCCCCACCAAGCCAAGCCAGGCCTGGGCTAAGGGCTCCCCACAGAACTGGTGCCAGGCAGGGGTGCCGAGCCGGGCCCCCCGAAGAGCCGGGGCTGGGCCGGGATGCCGGGCCGGGGCCCAGAACAAGCCCGGAGCTGGGCCGGGGCCCCAGCCGGGGACCCTCGCTCCTCCAGAGGCCGGAAGCCAAAAGACCCCCCAGAACTTCATTCACTGTGATTTGTGAAAGCAAAATAACTTTTTCGTTGGTTTCCCGAGCTGTCCATCACCAAATCAGCTCTCTAATTGGTGCAAGCAGCTCACAGGAGAAGCCCTGGGAGACGGGACAGCCCCCCCCATTCCCAGACCATGTGGAGCTTTCCCTGAGGGGAAGCCAACCCTCCCCGCAAGCACATGAAACCAACACAGATATGAATAATCAGACATGTCTTTATTCAGGTGCTGGGAACAGGGGAGATAACTCCTCCAGAAACCTGTTCCACTTAACAAACAAAACCCATCCATTTTATATACTTTTTCTGCTGAATCGTTACCTATATCTTTTTTACATACTACACATACTATATGTAATGAATGTAGTAGGGCCAAGGCCTTTATTAAGAAACAGCTCTTTATTAATGGGGGGGTCACGGGGAGTAGGCCCTACGCCTGCTGCTGCTGCCCGGCAACGCTAGGAGGAGGTCCTGTCGATCCCGAAGAACGTAGGGATGGGAGTCTCAGCCTCATGGACACGTCCGAGATCTCAATAGTGGCTCATTGGTCTGGGGGTGTCATTCTTCTTAACTGCCCTTTAGGTTGCGGTGATTAAACAGTTACAAAGGACATATTGCAGGTGACTTGGTTTGTTAGTTGAGATGATCTGTGAACTTGGGTTCGGTGTTGGTTGACTATTTTTGTGAATCTTTTCTTCAACAACAACTTCCGGTAATGGTGGTACTGGGAAACTTCTGGAGATTTACATATAGGGTGTGGCTAACTTGATAGGCAGGCAGCAACAGGCCGGAAATGAGGTAAGGGAAAGGGCGGAAGGAGGAAGTAACTGGGATAGGGGAAATACAATAAATCGGGGCTTGAATTACATAGGGACTACACATTTAACTGGGGAAAAGAACATAACAACTTGATCAAAGAACCAACAAACGAATGAGTGGATAGAACGATAAGGTAAGCAACAATCTTTTTAACTCTTCTAGCAATGTTGTTTTATGATTTTCAGCTAAGACTTTTTACCACAATCCCCCCTCTTTCTCTTTGATCGGGTCTTTGACCCGCATCAAATCAAAATTTTCGGTTTCTTGGGGGTATAATTTTTGTAGTTCTAGAAATTGGTTTAAGATTTCTTTAGCTGAATCATGTTCTGGGTTTTGGGTTCCGATCATCAAAATTTTAGCTCTCGTTTGATCAGTCATATTCTTTATGCTGGTTTGTATAGTGGTATTTATAAGCCTAATTAGGCATGGGAGTAGGCATGGTAAAAATAAAAAGCTTATGACTGCACTTGTAACTAAAAAGGCTACTCTTTTCCATCATTTAATTTTTAGGGACCAGAAGTCATCCCACCAGCTAGTGTCCATTAGAGGGGTCCATTGTTGGTTTCCTACATATGCTATTTTTCGGATTTCTTTAGATATGTTTCGTATTACTTCGCTTTTATCATCAATTTCCAGGCAGCATTCGGATGTATTAAATTTTCCACAAATACCTCCTTCATCAGCCAATAAATAATCTACTGCAAGCCGAATTTGATAGACCACTGCTCGGGTCTGAGTTAACTGTTCGGTAATGTGGTCTAATGCGAGGGCTGTTCGATTAGATATTATTTCTAATACTGCTTGGAGTCTGATGATTCGGTTCAGCATATAAATGGGAGTACGGTGTCCCCACGACCCATCCTGTGCCCACGTAGCTGGCCCATATACTTCCATGATGCGTTCAGGTGTCCACACTTGTCCCTTCCATTTTTGAGTACTTCCTAAATTAATCATACTCCTTTCGGTTAGCCCTTTTCGAATCATCGTACAAGGGAATTCCTAATTTAGACCCCGAATTTTTGGGAAGTAGGAAGAATGAAGGTTTTATAATCCCAATTGTACAGCTCCC
Organism: Erithacus rubecula; assembly: GCF_903797595.1. Taxonomy (NCBI): domain Eukaryota; kingdom Metazoa; phylum Chordata; class Aves; order Passeriformes; family Muscicapidae; genus Erithacus; species Erithacus rubecula. The sequence continues at coordinate 1,869,936 of NC_136670.1, forward strand.
GGCCCAATCTCCTGGAAGATTGGTATATGCAGTGTCTCCGCATATCCAGAATAGATACTCGGGTGCTGTCCAAAAGGTTTGGTTGGTTTCGGTGGGACATGACCAATATTTGGATAATTCCTCTAATCCCCAAAAGGGATTTATTTTCTTTCCAGCACATTCATGTAAATCATATCCTTCGTGATAAACACATCCTTTTTCCTTTTGGTGTATTGTCCAATATTTGTTTGGCTCCTTAGGTATCCACCTTATAATTGACCTTTTTATAGTTAGGTACCTTTTGCAGGGCATAGTTCCTACAAATGTTCTATATGGGTTTCCAACTCTTTTAATACATTCTTCTCCAATAGGTTTATATTTTAAATTCCATTGTTCTTTCTTTCGTTTTTGCTTAGGTAATTGAGATGTTTGGTTAGTTTGCTTCCATTTTAGAATTTCCAATGGGCTTAAACTGATCCCTTCCCATGGCCAAATCTCAGACATTTGTGTATTACCGCATACCCAGCAATTGGTTATATTTAATTCTTTACTAATTCTTTCAACTAAATCTATGAATAAATTTTTCCCTAAAGGTATTTCCAATTCGTTTTCCTTTTCGGTATTTATTACTAATTGTTTTTCTTTGATCAAATCTATTAATTCTCCTTGATTATTCTCATGTTCAAAGCAAAACCAGGCTTCCCCTATAGGACATTCTCCGAGCAACCGCTGCTGAAAAGTGGCAGTATTCTTAGCAATCCAATACGTTTTTCCACTTTCTTGACAAGTGGAGATCTGGGAATGATTGAAACAGCTGGGATTCACGTTGGTGTGAATTCTTATTAGGGACTCTTGGGTCTCCCCATCATATATCGGATGGTAACACTTGCTGCATTTAACCTCTTCGCTGCTTATCATGTTATTTGTTAGCAAGGCTAGCAACACTCCTCTCAAGAGTCCGGTATGAACTGCTTTCAGTCTCACCCGGGCTTGCCTCTTGGAGGTGGGGGTCCCCTTAGGTAAGATTTTACTTTCCCAGAGTTCTCTCATCCCCTTTGTATACTAATTTAGGTGTTCTTAGAAAGTGTTCTGTAGGGGAATTGGTCTTTATGGTTTGGCAAACTTTTAATTTGAGGATTTTGACAGAGGATTGAGTGATACTTAGAATCGGAGAAGGATGTATGATACAACAATTTTGTAACAACAAGAACTTTAGTGAACTACTGGGAACTTGAAAGACTACTGCAGGTATGCAACAACAACGTTATAACAACAACTAGAGTTAACATAAACTGCGTACAGTAACACTTTGCTTTCAAAGTGGAACTGTCTAAGTCTTTTCAGCTGTCTTTTTCTTTTAGCTTAAACTTAAGTTGGAGGTCTGTAGCTCCTTTTGTAATGGTCCATTCAGGTGCCTTTGGCTGAAATACTGTGGAGTCCGATTCACCAGGGGGAGGTGGAATTGGTCCTTTAATTTGTGATATGTGAGTCCAACCTTTTTCTTTTGTTCTTACAGCAGTGTGTGTAGTTAGGAGGACTAGGAAGGGGCCTTCATACCTAGGAGATAGAGATGTGTGACTTAAGGATTTAACAAGAACCCAGTCCCCAGGGTTGATCTGATGAGCATTTGAATCTAAGGGAGAGGTTTGGGGCAGGTATCCTTTTTTCTTTAGTTGCTCTATTGTTCTTCCAATGATTCTTAAATACTCTTGGGTGGCAGCTTCTCCTTCTAGATAGTTTGCAGAGCTAAAAGGGGTAATTAAAAAGGGAAGCCCAAACATCATTTCATAGGGTGAAACTCCTATGTCTGCACGCGGTCTGGTCCTAATGCGTAATAGGGCAAGAGGTAGGCATTTGAGCCAATTCATTTGGGTCTCTTCAATTAATTTTGTTAATACATTTTTCAAGGTTTTGTTCATTCTTTCTACTCGGCCGGAACTTTGGGGATGCCATGGAGTATGCAACCTCCATTTCATTCCCAGTGCTTCGATGACTCGATGTAATATATGTGACGTAAAATGTGGGCCTCTATCATAATCGATGTGGTTAATTAATCCATATCTAGGAATAATTTGTTCAAGGATTATTTTTATGACCACTTCTGAGGTTTCTTTAGTAGTGGGGAAGGCCTCCACCCAATGGGTAAGATGGTCCACAATAACTAATAAATGTTTATATTTTTGAACTGGGGGCATTTCTGTGAAGTCAATTTGAACACTTTGGAATGGTCTTAATGCTAATTCCCTTCCCCCATATTCAATTTTTCGCATAACTTTTTGATTAGCTTTTTGGCAGATTAAACACCCTTTAGTTATTGATTTAGCCAGATTATATATCCCAATACAAAACTTTTCTCTGAGGAAGTGGTCACATAATCCTTGAACACCCCAGTGGGTCAGTTCATGGATTTCTGCCAATACCTTTCTGGCTAGACTTTTGTTTAAAAATTTGCGCCCATCTTTCATTACCCACTCTCCTTGATTTCCTTGATGTATTTCTAACTTTTTTATTATCTTTAACTCTTCTTCACTAAAAATGGGCTTTGTAATTTGTGATTTCTCTGGTGTCTCATTTAATTTAAAGACTTCTATAGGCCCTTCGGAACTTAATGAGACTTCTTTGGCTATTTTGTCAGCATACCGATTTCCTCTTTCTTCTACGGTATTTCCCTTTTGGTGCCCTCTTATGTGCACAACTGCAATTTCTGTTGGTTTGAGCAAGGATTCTAATACGGATTTTATTAAGGTTTTATGTACCAAATCTTTCCCCTTTGAGTTTAAATACCCGCGTTCTGCCCAGATTTTTCCAAATGTGTGGACTATTCCAAATGCATATTTTGAATCAGTGTAAATGGTTCCTGGTTTTCCTTTTAATGAGTCTAGACCTCTTTTTAATGCATAGATCTCACAACATTGTGCAGACCAATTGGATGGTAGCTTCCCCTTTTCTATCACTTCTAGTTCTTTTCCTTCTGCTCTTTTTACTACTGCATACCCAGATACCCTTTTTCCATCTACTACTCTAGATGAACCATCGGTAAACAATACTTCTCCATATGGCAACGGTGTACTTTGTAGATCTTCCCTTACTTTGGTTTGGAAATTTATAAGCTCCAGGCAATTGTGCTCTAGCTCTGGCAAGGGTTCCCCTGAGAGAAATTGAGCCGGATTAATACTTTTAGAGGTGGCCAATTCTAAATTACTTGCATTCATTAATATAATTTCATATTTTAGTATTCTGGCTTCTGTTAGCCATTGCTGGGCCCCTTGACTGAGGATAGTCTTAATATCATGTGGAGTATATACTTTAAGTTTTCCCTGCAATGTCAGTTTTTGTGCGTCCTCTATCAAAATTACTGCAGCCGCAATTGCTTGGAGACATAGTGGCCATCCTTTTGCTACTGGATCTAATAATTTAGAGAGGTAAGCTATTGGCTTTCGACAACCCCCCCATTCCTGAGTTAGTACACCGTAAGCTACTCCCCCTTCAGTGTTCGTGAATAGTTCAAACTCCTTTGTGAGATCTGGTAAACTTAAGACTGGGGCCGAAGATAATTTCTCTTTTAATTCTTCTAATTGTTTTTCGTCTTGTGCAGTCCAATTTATGGGTTCAGGGTTTACTAATTTTTCATAAAGAAATTTTACACTTTGAGTATATTTGTCTAACCATAATTTACAGTATCCAAACAAGCCTAAAAGTTTTCGAATGTCATGTTTAGTTTTTGGGGTCGAAATGGCTAGTATGCCCGAAATTCTTTCGGGGCTTAACTTTTTGTATCCATTTCCAATTATATGACCAAGGTATGTCACTTCTGGTTCAACGAACTGCAATTTGTTCCGGGATACTTTTAGACCCTTTTCTCCCAGAAAGTTAAGGAGTTTTATACTAGTTGTTCTAACTAGCTGTTGTTCTTTTCCAGATATTAACAAATCATCTACATATTGGAGGATTTGTGTCTCATTTTCAGGGGTGAACTGGTCTAATAGTTCTTCTAGAGCCTGTCCGAAAAGATTGGGGGACTCAGTAAATCCTTGAGATAGACGGGTCCACCTTAATTGTTGTTTTCTCTTCCCTCCTGGGTACTCCCACTCGAATGCAAACCAGTCACGGCATTCTTCTGCTAGCGGACACGCCCAAAAGGCATCTTTTAAATCTATGGTGGTGAACCATGCATGTTCCCTGGGAATTTTACTCAACAGAGTGTAAGGGTTAGACACCACAGGATGTCTAGCGATGATTTTTTTATTAATTTCTTTCAAATCCTGGACTAATCTGTATTTTCCCTCTGCCTTTTTGACTGCTAAAATTGGGGTGTTATGGGGGGACATGCATGGTTCTAACACACCTTCCGCCAGAAGGTGGTCTATAATTGGAGCTAGTCCTTCTCTACCCTTTTCTGATATTGGGTACTGTTTTACCTTGACTGGGGTAGTTCCTTCTTGCATTTGCACTTTTATTGGCGTGATGTCTAAAAAGCCAGTTTTCCCTTCTTCTGCCCATACTTGGGGATTGATTTCACTTATATCTCTTTCGGTCAATTTCATAATATGCACAACCATCCTCCCATTTTCTGGAATAACTGCTATTCCTAACTTAACTTGTAAATCTCTCCCTAACAAATTCTTTTCTAAATGTGGTAAATAAATCATCTCTGCCACACACTGTTTAAAGTTTCCTTTTAACTCTACTCCTTCAATTATTGGTGCTTTGAAGGGTGTCCCTTCAGCTCCTATTACTTCGCACGTTCGATTACTAATATGGACTCCCTACTGGAAGATCTTTCAAACTGGACCGATCAGCTCCTGTGTCAACTAAGAACTCAAAACTTAAATTCTGGGGACCAACATTGAGGTTTATCAAGGGCTCATCTAGATGTTTCATTGGGTCCCCTAAAGGGAAGAGCCCCTGACACCCCTAATCTTCCCCTCTCAGAATCTTTTCTAAATTTTCCTGTTCTTTTTCAATTGCTTCATCGATGGCAATCTTTTTACAGTACCTTTTGAGATGACCCACTTCACCACAGTAATAACATCTGCCCTGAAATTTTCCGACCTTCTGCCAAGGGTTGGCATTAGAACCTCCTGCGCCTGGCGCAATCTTAGGTTCTCCTTCTGTAGATCCACATGGCTTCTCTAGCTTATTTCCAGTTGCATTTATACATTCTCTAGCTATCGCTACCATCACTCGGGCGTTCGATTTCGCTTTCTCCTCTTCCCTTCTCAGATACACCCTTAGAGCCTCTTTAAGTAGTTCATTTATCCCTTTTTCCTGCCAGTCTTCCATCTTTTCTAATTTCCTTCGGATGTCAGGCCAAGATTTGGTGACAAAATGTACTCTTAATACTGCTTGGCCATCCGGACTATCAGGATCTATATTAGAGTACAGCTGAAAGTTCTTCCTTAACCGATTTAACCACGCAGATGGGGTTTCATCTTTTTCTTGTACTGCTCCAAAGGCCAATTTGGTGTTACTTTGGCGAGGAACAGACTCTCTTATTCCCCTAACTATTAAAGCTCGATAGTCAATCATATTCTGCCTCCCCTCTTCTTGGTTTGGATTCCATCCCGGGTCTGTGAGAGGTAGTTTATAGTCACCCGGTGGTCCTTGCCGGTTTTCCCTCTCCCATATGCGTAGGCCGGCTTCTCTAATCATCCTAACTTCCTCTGGGTTGAATAGTATATTTATAACTGAATTCATTTCTCTCCAAGTATAAATGCTAGGTCCTAAGAACTGATCTACCTGTTCTGCAATGCCTATGGGATCTTCCACTAAATTCCCAATTTCTTTTTTAAATCCTCTCACTTCTGAGGCCGTCAACGGTGCGTCTACAAACCCAAGTCTGCCCTCTATTCCTCCCATAGGGACTTCCCTGAGTGGAAACATCCTTTCTGCTTTTGCTGCCCTTGACCTTGTATTATAATATGGTCCCTCTGCTTGTGCCAGTACAGGGTTCTGTTGATTACTGGAGGAAGAGCTACTGTTGGATGGAGATAGACTCAGTTCCCAATTGGAAGGAGGTGAAGGGACACCTATTGGTGGAGGGGCCTGAACCAAGGCAGGAGGAATTGGGGTTTGTGGAGATACTAGGGGTGAAGGCAGGTTGGGAAGTGGGCACATAGGTAAAAAAGGCTGATTTGGAATAGGGGTACTACGGGAAGGTGGTGACAGGGGAGTTATGCTAGATGTTTGAGGAGGAGGAGGAGAATTGACAAGTGGAACAGAAGAAGGAAAGTAAGTGGGGGTGTTGGTGGGTGGAGAAGAGGTAGGAGGAGAATTGACAGATGGAGCAGAAGAAGGAAGGTTATTGGAAGCATTGGTGGGTAGAGAAACAGCAGGGGGATCGAACGAAGTAATGGATGGAAGAGGAGGAAGAGGAGGTTGAAGGGGAGTGACGGTCAGAGGATGAGGAGGAGGAAGTGGGTGATCGGGGTTATTGACAGGCGGGGGAAGAGGGGGAAGATAATCAAGGGGGTCCCATTTACTTTTATTTTTCTCTTCCTCGTTCCTTTGTCCCTTTTTCTCTACTACTTTACATATCTTTATTGGTTCTTCTTTTGCTCTACTCCCTCTCCAACAAGCTGCGTATTCAAGTTGTTCCACATTTGATCCTCCCCAAGTCTTTAAATATTGATTCAGCATTGTACACATCCATGGATCTTGGGTACCGAACCATGGCCATACTCCTGGTAGATCTAACTTTGGCCATACTTCAACACAATAATGGATCATTTTTATTTTATCTAACTTTTTAGTAGCTTCACAAGTATCCCACTTATTTAACATTATCGCCAAAGGGCTATCAGGAGGGATGTTCTTTACATTTTTGTTCTCTTTCGCTCTACTCTTTTGACTCATACAAGACCCCATAATGATTTTTCAAACGGGCCTAACAGAAACTCACTGTGCCTCTACTCGAAAGGAAAACAACTGACAGGCAACTAAAGACACACTCAACAAAAAAAATCAGGCCCTTTCTAACTTATCATATAATTTCTTTCTTAAAAAAAAAATATACGGTGCCCCTACTTCAAAGCAAATTTAATGACGGGCAACTAAAACAGGGCAAAGGAAAGAGCTGGTCACTACTGGGGTTTACCTATATCCCCCTCCCTATGCTCCTTCCTGGCCCACAGTTAAACTGAGATAGAGCCGGTCTCTAACGGGGCCCCGGTCGCCCCCTCCCTCTACTCTTCTCAGTTCCACCGGTGGGAGTCAGGTAAGGTCCCAGCGGGGCCCGGATACCCCTTCCTAAACCCTCGTCCCTGGGGGGCTCGGTCCCAGCGGGGCGCCGGCTGCCCCTTCCTGCACCCCTCCTTCTTTGAAAATAAACACAGTGGTGGGTCCTAGCGAGGTTCTCTCCTCTTTCCCCACCGACAGAAAGCTGGGTCCTAGCGAAGGTTCTTCTTCTTCCCCAAGCAAGAGAAAGCTGGGTCCTAGCGAAGGTTCCCCTCCTTCCCCAACCGACAGAAAGCTGGGTCCTAGCGAAGGTTCCCCTCCTTCCCCAACCGACAGAAAGCTGGGTCCTAGCGAAGGTTCTCCTTCTTCCCCAACTTTGGGCCCCAAAGGCCCCAAGGAGGCGCCTCTTTCACGCTCTAGGCCTTGGTAGGCCTCACTGGCTTCCCCCTTTTCCCGGCCGGCCCCCTCGCGGGAGTCCGGAACCGCGGTACTCAGGGGTCCACACTCGCTTCGGGGGTCTGAGCTGCCAGCCCCCGTCTCATCCACACCACACTCGCTCGCCTCCCGTGCCCGCCACCGGTCTACTTACCGGCGCTCCAGGCGTTGTCGTGGTCCCGCGCAGCTCCGGGTCTGGGGTGGCCAACTGTCCCAGAGGGCCTCTTCGGGGTGGCGCCTCCCCCTCCGACGTCCTCTTCTGGGCGTGGTTTATCCCAGACGAGCCCCCAAGTTGTCATGAATGTAGCAGGGCCAAGGCCTTTATTAAGAAACAGCTCTTTATCAATGGGGGGGTCACGGGGAGTAGGCCCTACGTCTGCTGCTGCTGCCCGGCAACGCTGGGAGGAGGTCCTGTCAATTCCGACAAACGTAGGGATGGCAGTCTCAGCCTCACAGACATGTCCGAGATCTCAATAGTGGCTCATTGGCCTGGGGGTGTCATTCTTCTTAACTGCCCTTTAGGTTGCGGTGATTAAACAGTTACAAAGGACATATTGCAGGTGACTTGGCTTGTTAGTTGAGATGATCTGTGAACTTGGGTTCGGTGTTGGTTGACTATTTCTGTGAATCTTTTCTTCAACAACAACTTCCAGTAATGGTGGTACTGGGAAACTTCTGGAGATTTACATATAGGGTGTGGCTAACTTGATAGGCAGGCAGCAGCAGGCCGGAAATGAGGTAAGGGAAAGGGCGGAAATGGTAAGGCCGGAAATGAGGTAAGGGGAAGGGCGGAAGGAGGAAGTAACTGGGATAGGGGAAATACAATAAATCGGGGTTTGAATTACATAGGGACTACACATTTAACTGGGGAAAAGAACATAACAACTTGATCAAAGAACCAACAAACGAATGAGTGGATAGAACGATAAGGTAAGCAACAATCTTTTTAACTCTTCTAGCAATGTTGTTTTATGGTTTTCAGCTAAGACTTTTTACCACACTATACCCACTCTTAAATTTAACCATGACATTGATTGGTTCTAATAGTTAACATCAATATTCCTTTTCTAAAACAATCATTGGTCATCTCTCCTGAGGTCTACTCATTGGAATTCGTAATATTAAAATCAAGATGGGAAGCGTAGTGGATTTCCAGGCAGCGTTACTGGTGAGTGTGACCACAGCAGACGGGTCCAGTGTCTTCCTGGAGAGGTTTCTATGGTTACACATTCCAAACACAGAACTCCTAATATTTCTATGCCTAGGCGGCAAAGAGGTGTCTGGGCTGAAGGGGAGCCTGAGCAAAGGGGAGGAGAGGACTTTCCCTCAGCCCATGCTTCTCTTCTGTTTCTCAAAACAGAAGAGGAATCTCGTGTTGCCAGGGATGGACCAAATATGCAGTTTGCTGCAATTTCCCTAGTTGGCCATGACAAGGAGGAAGGTCTAAAAAGGGAAAGAGGAAAAAGCAGAATCCAAACTGCTCATCTTTGGAGTGGCAATTCCTCCTGTTCCTTCCTGTTGGTGAGGACACTTTGCCTCACAGAATGACAGGACAGGCAGGGGGAAGGGGCCTGTGGACAGGAGCTCTCACAGCAGTGGGTCCAATGGGTCACACGGAAGGGGTGGCCCACAGGGCTGTCCAAAGGGGTCTCCAGGTGAGCTCCCCTCCCCCCAGGTGTGGTGGGCAGTTTCCATGTGACTCAATGGCAGTGTGGTGATGTGACAATGCAGTGATGTGACATCACCGTGATGTAACAATGCCCCATGTCTGTATTTAGCCAGGAGACCAGTTGTTGTGTCTCTGGAGCAAGAGTCAGCGTGGGATCACAACACCATGAGAGGTCTTGGCAGGAGTGTGGAGCACCCACTGCTGGTGTCCTGCCACAAGGCAGAGGCACTGCTGAGTGCACTGGGAATTAGGGGGAGGGGACCACAGGGCTCTGCTGGGGAGCTTGGGACATGGGGTGATGCTCTAGAGCCTCAGGACTGCCATTCAGGAGGCTTATTGGGCAACATCTGAGTGTCTGTCTTCCCATCTCATCCAGAAAGACCAGAGCTGAGATGAGATACCAAGAAAATAGACCCTGAACTGCTGAACCTCCCACTTGCAGTCAAGATCCCTGTGGCACCTGGAACCAAGCCTGTCTTCTCCAGGGGAAAGCTGGGTGAAAATGTAAAGGAAGCAGAAGGGGGGAGAAAATCTCTCATCTTCCATAGAGTCCCCCATTATGCAAAGATTTTCTTGCAGCCCTTCAATTGGAGAAAGGACTGGGCAAGGGAAGCTCCAGGCTCCCTGGAATGCAGAGGAGAAAGCACTTGTCCCTCTTTGCACTGGTTTCTGGCACTGTGCATGTGTGTGACCAGGTCCCTGCCTGCAGCAGGCAGCTGTGTGTGTCTGGGTGTCAGGGCAACGAGCCCCTCCAGCTCATCCCACAATGTCAAACCAGGCCCTGGGGCACCTGTGAGGGAGATTCCAACCTTCTCCTGCTTGCCTTCCTGGCACCTTTGAAGTACCTTGGGCTTCCCTGCTTGGGGAATGCACACACTGTTGTCCTCCAGCTTATGCTGCACCTTCCCAAGGCAGAGACTTTCTGGAGGCAAAGGGAGAGACAGTGACACAGCCCTTGGGCCTGCCTAACCCAAGGAAACTGGTTTTGTCCATTCTCCACTGGCTGCATTTGAACCTTTGAAGGTTCATTGTGGATGAGTCTGCTGTTTTTCCTGGTGGCCTAAGATATCTATTTGATGGTGGGGTTGCTGTGGGGCTTGTCTTCTCTCCCCTAACCCACCATAGCCCAGCCTGGCCCGGTTCAGCCCTGTAGTCTGTCTGTGCAGGTCTCGGTGCCTACAGAAAGATGAAGACCTTTACCTTTTCACAAGTACCATGTGGTACCTCTTTGCTGCTCTCCTGCCTCCTTCATTCTCTGGGAAATGTCTCTTACAGCTTAACGGGCCATGTCCTTCTTTCAATCTGGACGATCCCTACATCCACCACCCTGCACCACCAGTGCAATACAACCGCCTGCATGACCCCCACCTTCGGGACTACCACAAGCGCAAGGACATCCTGCGGATGCTGAGGAGACAGGGAGTCATCACCAGTGACAACAAGGTAGGTTTGGGTGTTGGGCTGATCAAGAACAGCCCCCTTCAAGCGGGGCTCCCACAGCCCTTGCTGCAGCTGCCTGCTGCTGTCAGAGGGCAGGGCTGTGCACTGGTGTCCCTGGGAGCAGAAGCAGCACCAACATCCCCCTGGCAAGTGCCAGTCCTGCCTTCTCAGCCTGCCCCACGCTGCCTGTTCAGCACTGGCTGGGGGGACATCAGAGGTCCCAACACCAGGATATGGGGGGAGGGCTTGGGGGCAGCTCCCCTCCTGCTGGGGTCGGGCTGTTTCGGGGAAAGCCGTCTGCGTGGCTTGACAGGGTTTGGGGGATTCTGCCCTCGTCCCTCCATAGGTGGTTTGCACTCTGAAGAAGTTCAACGAGTACAGGCACTACCTGGCCAGGATCAAGCTGCAGTCAGAGAAGATCTTGAGGCAGCAAGAGGTAGGTAGAGGGCTGTGTTCGGGGGCACAGGACTGTGCAGGGCTGTGCTGCTGTGGTGGGGAAAGGACTCCACGGCTGGGAGCTGAGCCAGCGCAGGGCTGAGCTGGGCACGGGCAGCAGGGCCATGCGCAGGCACACGCAGTGCTGAGGGAAGCCCTTCTCTCCTGCCCTCCTGGCCGGGCTGAAGCAGAGTGCTGGCCTTGGCCCGTGGGAATCCTCAGCACGCAGGGGCTGAGCAACATGACCCACAACCTGGTGTCACCTTTCAGGAAGGGCTTCTGCCACTTCAGGCCAAGTTAAAGGATGGTCCCAAACTGCCAAAAACCAGTGACACCTCCTGCCGGCGGAAGCTACGGCTGCAACCTCAGAAACCTTCTTGCCCACGTCCACAGAAGAGCAAAAAGATCCCCCTGAAACTGGGGAGATTCAGAAGAGTGAAAATAGCTTCAGACAAGGGCCAAACCTACTCCAGACCTGAGCTGGGCACTGCTGCTGACTCCCAGAGGAAGCCGCACAACACTGTTCACGGCCTCTTTAAAGCTGTCCTTGAGCAGCTGACCACAGCAGAAGCCCAGAAGCTGCAAGAGCTGGTTGAGTTCATTGTCTGCAAAGTGTTTGTGAGGCTCAAGGTTCCTTGGAACCAGCATGTCCAGATTTTAAGGAATGCTGCCCAGGGGATCAGAGCAAGCATTTTCAGCAGCTGCAAGAGAAGAGGACCTGCAAAGACGCCTCTAGACCGCCGTCAGAAAATAGAAATGGTGGCCAAAGAGCTTTTAGCAATGGTGTTGGAGGGCTTGGGGTACTGTCTGGAGCCCAAAGCTTCTAAACCAAGGAGGGCAGCCAGGTGGAAGGAGCAGCCTGTTGATGGAAGAGCCAGCCTAGTGGATAAATCCAAGGAAGATGAAGCAGCCTCCTCAGACAGAGCAAATTTGCATGCTTGCCTTGACAATCTCACCATCCAAGTTGTTAAGAATGCTTGCTCCCTCTTGAAATTCATGGTAGCTTCTGAGTTTGAAGGAGACTCCAGCTGTGAGTACACTGAGATGCTGGAGTTTCCCAGAGGTAAGGTCTACAGCAGGCAGATGCAGCCAGGAATCTCTAGAGCATCTAAAGGACAGAGCCAGAAAGCAAGAACAGGAGTAAAGCTGCCTGCCTTAGGACCACAGCTCCGAGAAGGGACTGGCTATGCCAGAATCATGAAACCCAAGTATCCTGCAATGGTGAAGGAGAGCTTGGTGAGAGAAAGGAGCCCAGCCCAGTTGGAGGAAATGCCGTGTGGCCAGCAGGACTGTCTTCTGGCTACTGGTAAGTGTCCCTCTGCCATGGCTTTCCTGGTAGATTTGGACATGTCAGTAGCGAGTCAGTGTGGGGACCAGGAGGATGCCAAGGTGTTGCAGGAGGTCTCCAAAGGCGGCCACGTGGGGTGAAGCGTGAGGAGGTAAGGAGTCAGCCTCGTCCAGGAGTGATGTCACCCCACACATTTCCTCCAGCTGCTGCGGAAGGAACCGGAGCCCCCCGATTGCTCTGCTGTGGCTGAGCTGAACCTGCTGAGCACTGCTGGCTGGCTGGAGCTGTCCCACAGACTGTTTCAATGGCTGTGTGCCCTCAGAGGCTTCTCGGGCCCTGGAGAAGACCTTTGTGTTCATGGCTGCTCTGTTGGTGTCTGGGTGTAATGGCAGGTGGCTGCTGCAAAGGCTGCCACCACTCCTGCGGCCACAGGTGCTCTCAGAGGTGGCAGAGAAGCAGCTGGAGGAGAGTGGTCCACAGCCATGTCACTGCAACTCTCAGTGCACTGTGCAGAGGCGTCTGCTGACCCTGCTGGCATCCCCGTGGTTTAGGCTGGGGCTGGCAGAGCCACAAGGCTGTGACGGGAATGGAGGGCGATGGCGGCTTTGCAGTGGAACAGCTGAAAGCGTAGTGCTGCAAGGACATCTGCACCATGCTAGTGCACGGTGGGGCAGAGGTGGAGGGCAGATCCCAGTCACAGGTTATCCATGTGTGCCCGTCTGGTGGTGCCCAGCAGCTCCTCTACGTCCGGCAGCAGAGATGGTCCAGAACCAGCACCAGCTGAGGGTCGCTCAGATGCTGGCACAGGAGATCAATGCCATCCTGGGTGGGCAACTGGAGGCACCCTCTTTGTCCATGCTGCATGAAATGCTGGTCCACCAGGAGCCACAGGATGTGGCCTTGGTTCTGGGGAGAACAACGTGGCACTGGTGGGTGCTGCACTAGAGCCAGAGAAGAGGCTGCAGGAGGAGGCTGTGGCAGAGGAGGGGCCGTGGAAGAATCCCAGCCTGGCAACCTTGAGGCCTCTGCGTGGTGTCAGGCAGCCAAAGATGTGGCCACAGCTCTGGGTCCAATTCAAAGCTGTGAGCACCATCTGGCACCATGGACAGGGAGGTCGTGGTTCCTGGCTGAGCAGTGAGGAGCTCATGGCCCTGACTCCGTCTGTCCCCGAGGCCCTGCGTTGGCTGCATCAAGCCACGAGTCACCTGCAGGCAGCCCACAACAACATCTGGCCCTGCTGCCCCAGCTGGATGCTCTTCAAAGTGCACCAGCCCCTGGAGAAGGTGCTGATGGCCGCTGTACTTGGCTGTGGGGAAGTCTTTGCAGGCCACAGGGGGCTGATGGGCATGGGCCAAAGGCTGGAGGCGGAGGAGCCGGAGCTGAGGGGCCTTTCCTGGATGTGCAGTGACTGTGCAGTGACTGTGGCATGGATGGCAAGGCCACACAGTGCCCAAGCTACCATCCCTGACCATGATCCCCAGAGAGGCCTTCCCCAGTGTGGATGAGGAGGAGGTCCTGAAGCAGGCACAAAAAGTGCTAGTGACACTGAAGGACCATGTGGGCACAAAGTGAGCAGGTCCCTACCGAGGGTCACCTGGGCCAAGGGACCACCAGGCATCATCAGAGACCCGCCATGGACCTGGTATGGACTCAGCTTGGACTTGCCACAGATCTGCCACAGGCAATTCCAGACTGTTGTAGGGGAGTTTTGGAGGCAGGTGAGAGCCCAGACCACTGAACATCACAGGGTAACCTGTGCCATTGGCATGTCTTGAGTGCGCAGTAAATAAAGTGCAAAATAAATGCTGCAGTTCCTGTAGACCCTTCACTGACAGTGGAGTCAGGGACATGGAGAAGTCATGGGCAATGAGTGTGGAAGGTGGAGGTGGTGATGAAAGAGTTTGGAGAACTGTGGTGGGTCAATTTTGGCTAGCCAGATGCCCACTGAGCCACTCCATCACTTCCCCTCTTCAACTCAAAAGGGGGAGAAAATGTGATAAAAATAGCATGAGTCAGGAAGATCACTCACCAATTACTGTCAGAGCAGACTCACCTTGGGGGAGTTATTTTCTTTTATAACCAATTAAACAGAGTAGGAAAATGACAAATAAGAACACATTTGAAAACCCCTCCCCCTACCATCCCTTTTTCCCAGGCTCAGCTTCACTCTCAACTCTTTTACCTCCTCCACTTGAGCAGTGCGTGAGATGGGGAATGTGGATTGCTGTCAGCTCATAACACTTGTCTCTGCTGCTCCTTTCTCCTGACAGTTTCCTTTCTCCATAGGAGACAGTCCTGCACCAACTTTTCCAATGTGGGTCCTTCCCACGTGCCGCAGTTCTCTAAGAGCTGCTCCACAAGATCCCTTGCCATGAGGTACAGTCCTTCAGGAACAGGCTGCTCCAGTGTCCTGCCAGCTCCTGCATGGACTCCACAGAGCACAGCCCCTGCCAGGAGCCCATTCGAGCATGGGCTCCTCCCAGGCTGCAGCTCCCTTCAGAGCACCCCTACCTGTTGTGCTCTGGGGTCCTCACATGGGGTGCAGTGGGGATCTGCTCGTCTACTCACCTCCAGGGGCTATGGGTCAAAATCCTCCTCCCTAAGGAGGCTGAAGGGGAATGTGCTCCAGCACCTCCTCCTTCCCCAGCCTTGGTGCCTACAGGGCTGTTGGTCTCACATCTTCTCCCTCCTCCCTCCCTGCTGCTTACACAGCAGTGTTTACCTCTTTTTTAATACCTGACCACAGAGGCCCTCCCAGCATGGCTGGCTGGCTCAGCCTTAGCCAGTGGTGGGTCCGTTCTGGAGCTCTCTGGAGCCAGCTCTGCCCAACATGGGAGCAGCTCCTGGTGTCTCCTCGTAGAGGGTCCCCCTGCAGGCTGTTGCTACCCAGACCTGGCCATGCAAACCTGCGACAAGGATGATGAGGTGGTACCAAGGGGAGCATGGAGGTCCCAAGAAAAGCGTGAACTAGGGGAAGCAGCAAGAGGAGCTCAAAGATACAACGAGATGGAGTCATTGCCATAGGCCCAGAGACTATCACCAAAGTCCCAGTGTTACTGCATGGCCTGTTCCTGGCTCAGGGCAATCCCAAGGACAGACTCAGGCTGGGCAGAGTGGATGGAGAGCAGCCCTGAGGAGAAGGATTTGGCCGTGTTGGTGGACAACAAACTCAATGTGTCCCAGTGTGGTGGCTGAACAGCAGATCTGTAAAGCTTCACAGACTGGACTTTGACTCAATCAGACAGAGCCGTGAGAACACTACCAGCCTTTCCTAAGAACAGAATCCTGAAATGGCGAAAACCAGCTTGTTTCCCTAAGAAAGAATTCTAGGATTGGGTTTCTTGCACCTGTACAAACTATTCTCAACTGTCGAGGAGAAAAAATGCAAACAATATCTAAAAGCAGATGTTTGTCTGCATGTAAACACCTCTGGTGAACCGACCAATCGTTACGGGTGTCTCGGTTTGAAAGACAAGTGTCTGCTAGGGAAGGCAGGACCCTCCCTCGGATTGGAGAATGTAAATCCTCTCTCTCCCAATTATTATAATTTTGAAATTAAGGGGCTCTCAGGCAGATATGAGGATAGGAATAACAGCTCTTTACTAGTATGTATAACAAGGCAAAACAAAACAGCAACAATGGAATTAATAACTGCAATATATGTTATAAAAGAATTCGTTTTGGATTGTAATTTATGTGAAATAAATCATGTTTGTATAAATAAAGAAAATAATGAGGAAACTTTAGAACATAAGCTGCAGCAGGACAAATGGATTGCCTCACGAAAATTGCAACACTGGAGCCATCAACAAAAGAGCCTGAATTAGCAAGTTAATAGAAATGGCTCCGGAGGAGATGGCCCTTTCAGAAACAGTCCAAGGAACACCCAGTCGATGAACACCTGAGAAGTATCGCTAATCAAGATAACCTGAGTCGTCAAGGGAAACTACATCTCAATATCTGGTGCCTGTAAGCCAAAAATTTGCATTCACCAAAATTCATCACTTCCCAGAAATGGTTTTGTCCAGCCCAATGCAGAGAAAGAAAAGCTACATGAATATGCGAAACCACGAAAAGAAAGGAGGACCTCTGCTCCAGGCTAGAAAAAACTGTATAAAAACAGGACCAACCCAGATGACATTTATGAACATTGGGGATCTGACATGGTAGAGGTTGGATCAGAGTGTGTTCATCCATCACTGATTCCAGGCTTGGCGCTGTCCTTTTTGATTGCGTCTATCAAGGACCGTATTTCGGTTGCGAAACAAAAATCCCTTTTTCATCATACTTAATTCGGCTTGATCTCTTTATTATTTATAACAGTGAACAATATGATCGGCTAGAAAAGCAGTACAATGATTGAGGATTGCCTGCTTCAGACAGGAATTTATTTATAGATCTGATACAGGAAATTGCAACTGAATTGGGATTGTACAATTATTGGATTTGTGGAGGACTTAAGTCAGCTGAAAAATGGCCCTGGAAAGGTAAGACTTTTAACTCCAGAGCAACTCCTACAATGGGACAATACCCAAATTTCAAGAACAATCCAAAGGCCTGAGGGATGGGTCTTAGATAAGAGGGTAATTGGGACAATTTGTATTAGTCAGGGGGAAAAGAATATACAGAGATAGTGGGATATACCCTGTATATGTCTCTAGCGGTAAATTCAAATAAAAAAAGCAACATCAGGCAACCAGAACCTCCTGGTAGATATTGGAGTCTTGAAAAGAAAACAAACTGCAAATGGAGTGATAAAATTGGACTTCCTTGGAACAAAGGCTCTGAAGCTAATACTTACCATTCTTTGGGAGAGCTGAGTACTTATTGGGCTGAACCAGAAAACACAGAAATAACATGGAAGGCCCTTAATGGAATATACTGGGTGTGTGGAAAGAAGGCATACAGCGAGTTACATTGAAAATGGAAAGGGTCATGCACTTTAGGGATGATCCAACCTGTTTTCCGATCCGAAAGTAGTTTATTTGGAGCACATCTATATGAAACTTTGAATGGAGAAAAGAGGGAAATAAAAAAGAAACTCCCTAATATAGATGGCAGCAAGACTCTGGGGGGAGAAGAATGGCCTACAAAAAGGATAATAGAATATTATGGCCCTGCAACATGGGCCCAGGACGGAAGCTGGGGCCATAGGACTCCAATTTACCTATTGAATAGATTAATAAGGCTACAGGTGGTAGTAGAGATTGTATCAAACCACACTTCAGATGCCCTTGAGCTGTTGGCCAAACAGCATTCCCAAATGCGGGCTTTTGTGTATCAAAACGGGATAGCATTAGATTACTTATTAGATGAAGAAGGGGGAGTCTGTGGAAAGTTAAATGAATCTGAATGCTGTATAGAAATTGACGATTATGGTGAAACTATCAGGGGTATCGCTGCAGAAATTAAGAAGGTAGCACTTGTTCCAGTCCAAAAATGGAACTCCATCCTCCAGGCATCTTGGTGGGATCAGTTATTTGAAGGGGCTTGGTGGAAAAAGATAGTATTCTTTGTATCGTGTTCGGTAACTGGAGTCATATACCTGTTTGGTACCATGCTCTATTAGATTAATACACTCAGTAGTACAGGGTATGCAAATAGCAGCTATGCCTATGGACCCAGAACATGCTCCTGGAATGTTAAATAATAAGGTATCCAAAATAATGAAATTAGGAGGAGGAGAAGTAAACACCAATGCAGTAGAAGCCTTGGCTAAATTTGAGGAGCAAATAGAAGATAAGTTTCTTTATAGAATTTATCAGGAAGAATCATGAGAAGAATGGGAGAGTAGTGGAGAATCTGAAGAAGACTAAAGGGGGGGGAGATTTTTTACTTTCCCAAAAGAACACCAAACAAATAGATTTAATTAGTTAAAAAGTATCAAAAATTGCAGAAAAAGAACACAAATTAACATGTTTCTATAAAAGGGGAGGGATTGTAATATATGTTATAAAATAATTCGTGTTTGTGTGAAATTTATGTGGAATAAAACATGCTTGTATAAAAAGAAAATAAAATAAAGATAAGATCTTTAGACCACATGCAGCAGGGTTGCTTAACAGGATTGTGAAACCAGAGATAGCAACATAGAAAAGAGATCTAAATTAGCAACTTAAAAGATGTGGCTCCAGCAGAGATGGGCCCTTCTCTGGAAACACCCAAGCGATGAACACATGATAAGTATCACCAATCAAGACAACCAGAGTCATCAGAAACATACATCTTAATACTGGATTCCAGTAAACCAACATCAGCATTCATTAACATTCACCACTTCCCAGAAAGGGTTTTGTCCAGCCCAGCACAGAGAAAGAAAACTGCATGAATATGTGAAGCAAGGAAAAGAAAGGAG
Organism: Erithacus rubecula; assembly: GCF_903797595.1. NCBI lineage: Eukaryota > Metazoa > Chordata > Aves > Passeriformes > Muscicapidae > Erithacus > Erithacus rubecula. The sequence goes on from NC_136670.1 coordinate 1,888,713, forward strand.
AACCTCTGCCCCAGGAGGAAAAAATTCTATAAAACCAACCCCGCCCGCCAAAACAACCTGTGTCAACATAGGGGATCCATCCAGAGGGATAGAGCTCGGATGAGAGTGTATTCACCAGCGCCGACCCCGGGCTCGACGCTGCCCAATTTTATTGTGGCCATCTAAGATCGTATTTCGGTTGCAAAATAAAGATATTTTCTTTTGATTATTCTTCATTAACCAGCTAGATTACTTTATCACCTATAACAGGAGGCCCTTGAGAGTGGTTGGGGCTTGGGGAAGGGGGAACCCCCCTGCCCACCACCAGCTACTCCATGGTCTTCCACCACCCTCCCACACCCTTGTCCTCCATGGGTGGCACTCCAGTGCTGGGGGGAGCTGGGGAGGATCCTGGGGGTCTGTGGGGGGAATAGGGGGACAGTGGCCCTCCACCAACAGGTACAAGTGGTCCTGGGGTGGTCCTGGGGCAGGGCTAGGGAATCTGGGAGTATCTGGAGGGGGCTGAGGGGATCCTGCAGTGGTCTGGCAGGGAATATAGGGGGGTATGTGGGGGGAATATGAGGGGATACAGGAAGCTGGGGGGTCCTGAGTGGGGATACGGGTGGAGAAATGGGGGGAATAGAGGGGGTTCAGGGTCCTGGGGGTGTCTTGGAGGGGAGATATGGGGAGCATATCGTGGGCAGAGGGAGCTGAGGACTCCTTTGGGGGTTTCAGGGAGTCCTGGAGGGGCTGGGAGGAGATATATGGGAGGCATACGGATGATGCAGAGTCCTGGCTGGGAGATATAGGAGGGTAGGTGACCCTGGGGCAGTCCTGAGGGCTCTGGGCAGTTTGTGGGAGGAGATACAGGAGGAAGATATGGGGGGACAGGAAAAATGCATGGATGCCATTTGGCCAGGTTTGGAGGAAGGACAATCAAGGCCTTAGGAGTAAGCTCTTTATTGATGGAACAAGGGTGTCAGGTTTGCTATTGAGAGGCCCTTCAGCTCTCCTGCCACACACCTCGCTTGCCTCAGATGAGCTTTGGGTTCACTGATCTGTGCTGTACTCCAGTCTGGGCAGGGGGCTGGGGACCCTCCAGAGGGACGGGCTGTCGGGAAAACTGTGGGGCCACGGAGGGGAGAGTGTCCTCAGTGGCACAGCTCTCCTCTCTGCCTGGGGATGTGGCTGGGCTTGGGACAGGTCACTGAAAATTCTCTCTGGGGGTTGGTGCAGGCCTATGCCAAACAACCCATACTAACACAGAGTGAACAATCTGATTTGCCGTGGTCCTTATGTCCAAAGTGTTGCCTGAGTTTGCTGGGCTCCTTTCTCTCACCAAGCTCTCCTTCACCATTGCAGGATACTTGGGTTTCATGATTCTGGCATAGCCAGTCCCTTCTCGGAGCTGTGGTCCTAAGGCAGGCAGCTTTACTCCTGTTCTTGCTTTCTGGCTCTGTCCTTTAGATGCTCTAGAGATTCCTGGCTGCATCTGCCTGCTGTAGACCTTACCTCTGGGAAACTCCAGCATCTCAGTGTACTCACAGCTGGAGTCTCCTTCAAACTCAGAAGCTACCATGAATTTCAAGAGGGAGCAAGCATTCTTAACAACTTGGATGGTGAGATTGTCAAGGCAAGCATGCAAATTTGCTCTGTCTGAGGAGGCTGCTTCATCTTCCTTGGATTTATCCACTAGGCTGGCTCTTCCATCAACAGGCTGCTCCTTCCACCTGGCTGCCCTCCTTGGTTTAGAAGCTTTGGGCTCCAGACAGTACCCCAAGCCCTCCAACACCATTGCTAAAAGCTCTTTGGCCACCATTTCTATTTTCTGACGGCGGTCTAGAGGCGTCTTTGCAGGTCCTCTTCTCTTGCAGCTGCTGAAAATGCTTGCTCTGATCCCCTGGGCAGCATTCCTTAAAATCTGGACATGCTGGTTCCAAGGAACCTTGAGCCTCACAAACACTTTGCAGACAATGAACTCAACCAGCTCTTGCAGCTTCTGGGCTTCTGCTGTGGTCAGCTGCTCAAGGACAGCTTTAAAGAGGCCGTGAACAGTGTTGTGCGGCTTCCTCTGGGAGTCAGCAGCAGTGCCCAGCTCAGGTCTGGAGTAGGTTTGGCCCTTGTCTGAAGCTATTTTCACTCTTCTGAATCTCCCCAGTTTCAGGGGGATCTTTTTGCTCTTCTGTGGACGTGGGCAAGAAGGTTTCTGAGGTTGCAGCCGTAGCTTCCGCCGGCAGGAGGTGTCACTGGTTTTTGGCAGTTTGGGACCATCCTTTAACTTGGCCTGAAGTGGCAGAAGCCCTTCCTGAAAGGTGACACCAGGTTGTGGGTCATGTTGCTCAGCCCCTGCGTGCTGAGGATTCCCACGGGCCAAGGCCAGCACTCTGCTTCAGCCCGGCCAGGAGGGCAGGAGAGAAGGGCTTCCCTCAGCACTGCGTGTGCCTGCGCATGGCCCTGCTGCCCGTGCCCAGCTCAGCCCTGCGCTGGCTCAGCTCCCAGCCGTGGAGTCCTTTCCCCACCACAGCAGCACAGCCCTGCACAGTCCTGTGCCCCCGAACACAGCCCTCTACCTACCTCTTGCTGCCTCAAGATCTTCTCTGACTGCAGCTTGATCCTGGCCAGGTAGTGCCTGTACTCGTTGAACTTCTTCAGAGTGCAAACCACCTATGGAGGGACGAGGCAGAATCCCCCAAACCCTGTCAAGCCACGCAGACGGCTTTCCCCGAAACAGCCCGACCCCAGC